>NC_036839.1:28684305-28779917 GCF_002910315.2 Salvelinus sp. IW2-2015
AACCTGACTCAGTTACACCAGCTCTGTTAGGAGGAATGGGCCAAAATTCACCCAACTTATTGTGGGAAGTTTGGAAGGCTACCTGAAACATTTGACCCAAGTTAAACAATTTAAAGGCAATGCTACCAAATACTAATTGAGTGTATGTAAACTTCTGACCCACTGGGAATGTGATGATAGAAATAAAAGCTGAAATAAATCATTCTCTCTACTATTATTCTGACATTTCACATTCTTAAATTGAAGTGGTGATCTTAACTGACCTAAGACAGGGAATTTTTACTCGGATTAAATGTCAGGATTTGTGAAAAACTGAGTTTAAATGTATTTGGCTAAGGTGTATGTAAACTTCCGACTGTATCTATCTCAGTTCTCCCTCTGAGTGACCTACCTGTTGGTGGAGGAGAGGAAGAGAGGAGGATAAATAATGTAAGGGATTTATCTGCAGATCTAGATAGGAACATACATTTACTTTAATGTCCTCTGGCACKGCTCTGTAGCTAGTCTCTACTAGCCGGTCTAAAACACTCCCTCTTCTCAAGGCCCATTTTATTTTATTTAACTAGGGAAGTCAGTTAAGAACAAATTCTTATTTGCGACGTGACACATGCCATACTGTAAGACAATAGCAAAGGTCCTGTTGTGTTTCACTTGCAGACCTGGGTTTAGATGGTATTCTAAATCGTTCAAATATTTGTTGCATTTGCTTTAGCCAGCCTGGAGTGCCAGATGTCTTTGTGCCTTTGCTACAATTATACTGAACAAAAATATACTGAACAAAATATGCTGAACAAAAATCTAAATGCAACATCAAGTCAAAGTGTGTTTGTCACGTGCGTTGAATACAACAGGTGTAGACMATACAGTGAAATGCTTACTTACATGCTCAAAACAACAGTGCAAAAAAGGTATTAGGTGAACAATAGGTAATTAAAGAAATAAAAACAACAGTAAAAAGACAGTGAAAAATATCAGTAGCGAGGCTATAACAGGCACTGTCGGGCTGATTTAGTCGGGCTGATTTAAGGTAGTATGTACATGTAAATATGGTTAACGTGACTATGCATATATGATCATCAGAGAGTAGCAGTAGCGTAAAAGAGGGATTGGGGGGGACACACAATGCAAATAGTCCGGGTAGCCATTTGATTACCTGTTCAGGAGTCTTATGGCTTGGGGGTAAAAACTGTTGAAGCCTTTTTGTCCTAGACTTGGCACTCTGGTACCGYTTGCCATGCGGTAGTAGACAGAACAGTCTATGACTGGGGTGGCTGGGGTCTTTGACAATTTTTAGGGCTTTCATCTGACACCGCCTGGTGTAGAGGTCCTGGATGGCAGGCAGCTTGGCCCCAGTGATGTACTGGGCCGTACGCTCTACCCTCTGTAGTGCCTTGCGGTCGGAGGCCGAGCAGTTGCCATACCAGGCAGTGATGCAACCAGTCAGGATGCTCTTGATGTTGCAGCTGTAGAACCTTTTGAGGATCTGAGGACCCATGCCAAATCTTTTTAGTTTCTTGAGGGAGAATAGGCTTTGTCGTGCCCTCTTCACGACTGTCTTGGTGTGTTTGGACCATTCTAGTTTGTTGGTGATGTGGACACCAAGGAACTTGAAGCTCTCAACCTGCTCCACTACAGCCCCGTCGATGAGAACCATACAACAATTTTAACAATTTTAGTTACAGTTCATATAAGGAAATCAGTATATTGAAATAAATAAAGTAGGCCGAAATCTATGGATTTCACATTACTGAGCAGGAGCGCAGCCATTTGTGGGCCTGGGAGGGCATAGGCCCACCCAATCAGAATGTGTTTTTCCCCACAAAGGGACTTTATTACAGACAGAAATACTCCTCMGTTTCATCAGCTGTTCGGGAGGCTGGTCGCAGAYGATTCCTCAGGTGAAGAAGCCGGATGTGGAGGTCCTGGGCTGGCCTGGTTACACGTGGTCTGTGAATGTGAGGCCGGTTGGACGCACTGCCAAATTCTCTAAAATGACATTGGAGGCTTATGGCAGAGAAATTAACATTACATTCTCTGGCAACAGCTCTGTTGGACAATTGCATGCTCCCTCAAAACTTGAGACATTTGTGGCAAAACTGCACAATTTAGAGAGGCCTTTTATTGTCCCCAGCACAAGCTGTCATGCTGTTTAAACAGCTTATTGATATGCCACACCTGTCAGGTGGATGGATTATCTTGACAAAGGAGAAATGCTCACTAACATGGATATAAACCAATTTGTGCACAACATTTTAGAGAAATACTATTTTTGTGCATATGGAACATTTCTGGGATCTTTTATTTCAGCTCCAAAAAAATGGGACCAACACTTTACATGTTGGTTGCATTGCACCAGGTGAGCTCAATTAAGGCCAACTAAAGTATTTTAAATGATTTTGCCCAGGTTGTTCATAGGAAGTGTGTTTTGGTATTCGTTATTTTGAAATGTCAATAATATCAAAGAGGGTAGTTACTTGCATACTTGCTAAATAGAGTCCTTCATAAACTCAGGAAAACAATAAATGTCCTCTCACTGTCAACTGCGTTTATTTTCAGCAAACTTAACATGTGTAAATATATGTATGAACATAAGATTCAACAACTGAGACATAAACTGAACAAGTTCCACGGACGTGACTAACAGAAATGGAATAATGAGTCCCTGAACGAAGGGGGGGTCAAAATCAAAAGTAACAGTCAGTATCTGGTGTGGCCACCAGCTGCATTAAGTACTGCAGTGCATCTCCTCCTCATGGACTGCACCAGATTTGCCAGTTCTTGCTGTGAGATGTTACCCAACTCTTCCACCAAGGCACCTGCAAGTTCCCGGACATTTCTGGGGGGAATGGCACTAGCCCTCACCCTCCGATCCAACAGGTCCCAGACGTGCTCAATAGGATGAGATCCGGGCTCTTCGCTGCCATGGCAGAACACTGACATTCCGGTCTTGCTGGAAATCACGCACAGAACGAGCAGTATGGCTGGTGGCATTGTCATGCTGGAGGGTCATGTCAGGATGAGCCTGCAGAAAGGGTACCACATGAGGGAGGAGGATGTCTTCCCTGTAACGCACAGCGTTGAGTTGAGATTGCCTTGCAATGACAACAAGCTCAGTCCGATGATGCTGTGACACACCGCCCCAGACTCTGACGGACCCTCCACCTCCAAATCGATCCCGCTCCAGTTATAAGGCCTCGGTGTAATGCTCATTCCTTTCAACGATAAATGCGAATCCGACCTCACCCCTGGTGAGACACAACTGCGACTCGTCAGTGAAGAGCACCTTTTGCCAGTCCTGTCGGGTCCAGCGACGGTGGGTTTGTGTCTATAGGCAAGTTGTTGCCGGTGATGTCTGGTGAGGACCTGCCTTACAACAGACCTACAAGCCCTCAGTCCAGCCTCTCTCAGCATATGGCGGAAAGTCTGAGCACTGATGGAGGGATTGTGCGTTCCTGGTGTAACTCAGCAGTTGTTGTTGCCATCCTGTACCTGTCCCGTAAGTGTGATGTTCGGATGTACCGATGCTGTGCAGGTGTTGTTACACATGGTCTGCCACTGCGAGGTGATCAGCTGTCCGTCCTGTCTCCCTGTAGCGCTGTCTTAGGCGTCTCACAGTACGGACATTGCAATTTATTGCCCTCACCACATCTGCAGTCCTCATGCCTCCTTGCAGCATGCCTAAGGCACGTTCACGCAGATGAGCAGGGACCCTGGGCGTCTTTCTTTTTTGGTGCTTTTCAGAGTCAGTAGAAAGGTCTCTTTGTGTCCTAAGTTTTCATAATTGTGACCTTAATTGCCTACCGTCTGTAAGCTGTTATTGTCTTAACGACCATTCCACAGGTGCATGTTCCTTAATTGTTCATGGTTCATTGAACAAGCATGGGAAACAGTGTTTAAACCTTTTACAATGAAGATCTGTGAAGTTATTTGGATTTTTACGAATGATCTTTGAAAGAAAGGGTCCTGAAAAAGGGATGTTTTTTTGTTGTTGCTTAGTTTCCCATCAGACCTGTATGGAATGGCTTTGAGGTTTATTGTTGGTAGTGCATGGTTGGTTCTGTCAAAGCTGTGACTAAACTACATGTTTCTCATTCTTCCACTCAGCTCAACAGCTGTAGTGATGCATGCTCTCTGATGTGCTACTGTATGTTGGTCTCTTTGAGAGATGGGGTCAGTCAGATTTTGTACGCATGGTTGCACTCCACACATTACTATTGTGTTTGTGCAGACCAGAAACGGTGGGTGGTAGCTAGTGTGTTGTGCTAAGGTTGGCTCCTGTTAAGGTCTGCTCTGACTTGTCTCAGTCTGTGTCCCAAATGGCACCCTGTTCCCTATAAAGTGCACTACTTTTGACGAGAGCCAATTTGGGTATTAGGGTGTTATTTGGGACATACCCATACATTGAAGCAAAGCAAGGGGCCCTAGTCAAACCTGAGATCAGTGTTCCATTGTGTCCATGTCATAACGCCCCATGATTAGTCAATCTTACTCAATCTCCGGCCTAGCGGATCTAGAAGGTACAAGTCTCAACAGACACCTGTATGAGGGCCCTTCACCCTTCTGGCTCCAATCCACTCCATCAAGGAGTGGCAATGATGTGGRTAGATGGATGCATATAGAGAAACATCACCATGTATTGCTACTGTTAATGCTCACACACACAAGAGAATTAAGAGTAATTCAATGGAATCACATGCTTTGATGATTATTCTGCTTTTTGAGGTTAAAGAACCAGTTAGGCTGATTTGTGTTTGTTCAGTTCCAGGCAGACAACTGACATCGTGTACTCTCCTGTCTTTGTCTCAACCAGGACCTGGGTTCAAATACTATTCAAAGTGTTTGAAATACTTTGTGTTTGCTCTAACCTGCTGGACTGCCAGATGGGAGTTTACTGTTTTGGGACTATTCTATTGATCGATCACGCCAAGAAAGCTCAATTAAGCTCAGATAAGGAATTTAAAATGGTATAATATTTAGAATAGTATTTGAACCCAGGCCCTGGTTGAGACAGTCAGGCATCCACGTTTTCTTTGCGTCACTAAGGCGGCCTGGAAGAAGCCATCAGACTCGGAGCAGGATTTTTTTTTCCTKACTTTTTTTTCCTGACAGATGAGGCTAGTCCAGACTTCAGGAGGACCCTCTTTACTGTCTGTTTCCAAACCATCATTCCGTCATTATGTTCCTCTTTGTCTCAAAGACGAGGATTTGGTTCTGGGGATTCTCATTTCGACAGTGGCCTCTTTTGCTTATGTTATATGTGTGAAAGGGAAGGCTTCATATTTTTAGAAATGGTTGACTTGGAATCACTGCAAAAACAAACCATTCTGTGATGTTTCATATCTGTTGTCCTTGATCACAAATGCTTGACAGCAGTCACCTTGATTGTATGTTTTACAGAAGTAGAAATGTTAGTTTTTTCTATATCAGTATTTTCTACAGTGTAACAAGTTAATTATGACAGATGAACTTTGAAGAGAAATTTGTGAATCAGCAATTATTTTATACAGAGCAAGCTTACCAAAGCACAGAGCAGTGTGCAAAGCTCCTGTATTCATTTCTTTCTTTCTACTCCCTGCAGCCAACCACCTTCAGCCCAACAGTGCCAAAGCAGAGACACCCAGGTAAGACCCCCCCCCCCCCCCCCCGCTTCTGCTATTGGCCACCCCTCACCCCCTCAGTTCAGTCCCAGCAGTAGTCTTACTCTCTGTAGCTGCTGTCTCTTATACACATCTAGATGTGTATAAGAGACAGCCCCTCACCCCCTCAGTTCAGTCCCAGCAGTAGTCTTACTCTCTGTAGCTGTGGTGTGAATACTTGCTCACTCTGCTCCCCAGCTATGGGATATGTGCAAAGGACAAGAGGAGCCAGTTCCTACAGAACAGGAGTATGAACTCAATAGGCTCAGGGAAGAGCAGCACCAGTGTATCCAGGTGAGTAGTAGACACTCAGATGGGCAGGCCCTGAGCCTCAGCCAAGCTCTGTGGTTGGTTTCTGCCCTTCTGGGTTTGAACTGAAGCCAGCCAAATAAGGTTTAGAGTGCTCTGGTTCATTCATATATTACAGCACTTCATTATTAGTATGGTAACCAGAACATTTCAGGTCCCAAGAAAGAGCTAAAAGCTGGTACATTTATATCAAGTTTAATAAAATACTGTTTCTGAAGTTAGTTATCCAAGAAGTTTGGAAGTATCTCTATTTTATCTCAGACTTTTCATTGTTTCATTGATGGTTCAGCACTGCATTATTTCAACAGTGTATTTTCTATGCATTCATGCATTCACTTTGTCTCCAGTGTGTCTGAGTTGTTGGACCTATATGAAGAGGATCCAGAAGAGATCCTGTATAACCTGGGGTTTGGCCGGGAGGAGCTGGATATCGCCTCAAAGATCCCCTTGCGCTTCTTTAACAGCCCCTCTTGTGCTAAGGGCATCGATCTCAAGGTCTACCTGGAAGCACAGCTACAACGCACAGAGATGGAAAAACCCAACTATGCCCTGACAAGTATGTTAACACTCTCTCAGTTTGCCTCCAACTGTCTTGCTTTGTCTTTCTATTGCTCTCTTGTTCATGCATTGGCTCTCTCTCTCTCTATCTCGCTCTCTTTCCCTTGGTTTCGCACTCTCTTTTTTCCATCCCACCCTCTTCCTTTGAGCTGTGAAAACACTGTATGGCCTGGAAACACTGATCGTATCACTGTTCGCTGTCATAAAATGGTGCAGACATACAGCCATTTGCTGGCATGTACATACATGCAGACGTACAGGTAGTGATGAAAATAATGAGTTGTGGTTCTGAGTGTCACCTGGAGTGCAGAGTAGCAGTGGGATAGGTGGTGTAATGCAAAATGGTGGTAGGGTTGTGGTTGGAGTGGGGTGCTGGTGGGGGGTTGGGGTTAGGATGTGGTGGTTAGGGGTAGTATGTGGTGGTTAGGGGTAGGATGTGGTGGTTAGGGGTAGGATGTGGTGGTTAGGGGTAGGATGTGGTGGTTAGGGGTAGGATATGGTGGCGGGGTAGGATGTGGTGTTGGGGTAGGGGAGGTATATGGTGGTGGGGTAGAATGTGGGGTAGGGGTAGATGTCGCCGTTAGGGTACGGATGTGTGGTGGTGGAGTGGTGGTGTTAGGGTAGGAAGTGGTGGTGGTAGGATGTGGTGTGGTGGTAGGATGTGGTGGTGGTAGGGTAGGATGTGTGGGGCAGGATGGTGGTGTTAGGGGTAGTATATGGTGGTGGGGTAGGGATGGGTGTGGTTAGGGTAGGAATGTGGTGGTGGTTGGGGTAGGAGTGGTGAGTGTGGTGTAGGGGTAGGATGATGGTGGTGGTTGGGATCGGATGTGGTGGGGTAGGGGTAGGATGTTGGTGGCTGGTTAGGGTAGGATGTGGTGGGGTAGGGCGGGATGTCCGAGAGTAGGTGCGTAGGGGCAGTGTGGTGGGTGGCTTAGGGTAGGATAGTGGTGGTGGGTGGAATGGGTGGTGGGGGGTAGGATGTGGCGTGGGTGGGGTAGGGAGATGGTGGTGGTTAGGAGTATGGGATGGTGGATTTGTGGTAGATTGTGGTGCGGGGTGGATTAGGGTGGGGAGGTGCCTGTGGTTAGGATGTAGGTATGTGTGGTGGTGTGGGTAGGGGATGTTAAGAGTGTAGTCTTTGTAGGTGTGTAATGGATGACACACCACAATGGCTGGCCAGCCAGAGAGGACCAGGAAGGGGACACAATGCGCTGGCCAGCCAGAGAAGAACAGGAAGGGACACAATGGTGGCAGCCAGAGAGGAGGAAGGCGAACAAGCTGGCTCAGCCAGAGAAGAAACAGGAAGGGAACAAATGGCTGGCCAGGAGAAGAACAGGAAGGGACACAATGGCTGCCAGCGAGAAAGAACAGGAAGGACGACAATGGCTGGCCAGCCAAGAGAGACAGGAAGGACACAATGGCTGCCAACCAGAGAAAGAACAGGGAGGAGACAATGGCTGGCAGCCAAAGAGGAACAGGAAGGGACACAAATGGCTGGCGAGCCAAGAAGACAGGAGGGACAACATGGCTGCCAGCCAGAGAGAACAGGAAGGGACACAATGGCTGGCAGCAGAGAAGAAGGAAGGGACAGAATGGCTGGCAGCCAGAGGAGGAACAGGAAGGGACACAATGGCTGGCGCCAGAGAAGAACAGGAAGGACGAGCAACGGCTGGCCAGCCAAGAGGAACAGGAGGGAAAAATGCGCCGGAAGAGAGAAGAACGAAGGACACAATGGCTGGCCAGCCAGTAAGAAGAACAGGAAGGGAACAATGGTTGGACAGCCAAAGAAGCAGGAAGGGGAACACAATGGTCTGGCAAGCAAGAGAGCAAGGAAGGAAACAAGGATGCAGCAGAGAGACAGAAGGGACGGACAATGATGGCCAGCAGAGAAGAAAGGAAGGACATGGTGGCCAGCAGAGAAGAAGGAGGGATCAAAATGGCGACAGCAGGAGAAGAAGGAAGGGACACAATGGCTGCAGCCAAGAAAACGGAAGGAACATGGCTGCCACCAAGAAGAACAGGAAGGGACACAATGGCTGGCCAGCCAGAGAGGAACAGGAAGGGACACAATGGCTGGCCAGCCAGAGAAGAACAGGAAAGGACAGCGAGAGGTGTGTGTGGAACATGGCCTGTTGTCTGTAAACTGCTGGACCGAGGCCCAGTAAGAAATGCTGTGTTGTAGCAGCTCTCGAGTCAGTTTTATCTTGATCTGGTCTAGATTAGCAGTTTAAAGGGAGAGATGAGACTCTCTTATAAATCCCTTTTGAAGTTTCACTGGTCCCAGTTAAGTTTGTGAGAGGTTTTGTATTCCTTTTGAGTTGTTGTTGATTTGCAGCAGCCCCACCACTAACTGAAGGTCTTGCTGTTTCTGTTTCATAACCGTGTTGATTTTATGTACAGCATACTGATCATTGGAATTATGGTTGCCCTGTGAGCTGTGACAGCCTGTGCCTTTCTGTGCCTGTAAAGCTGATTTTATTGTTATGATGCAGCTTTCGCTTTCATCATCCTCCAAATGAACTGCACCCATGAGGGCTGAATCTGCTGCTAAGAGAGACAAATATAAACAGGCTTTCTGGAGACTAGCTAGCTAGAGCCTTGGGTCAAAGAACTCRGGAGCTCATTGTTTCTATTTTGATTCTTAGTTTATCAAGTTTACTCCCTCTTTCTTCCCCTAAACTAAAAGTTGTATTTTAATTCCAGTTTCCTCTCTCTTTCTTTCCCCCTAAAGGTCGTTTCCGTCAGATCGCGGTCCTGACCACAGTGGCCAACGAATTATTCCATCTCTACTCCCAGGTGTCGGGCCAGCCCGTCCAAAAGATCTGCAGCCTGGATGGGGAACCCCTTACCATCGTCACTCCTTCTCCTCTGAAGAGGAACAACTCAGCCCTGAACGCAGCCAAGATCCTAAAGAAGACCATCACCAAGCATAACCTTTTCGGTGGGGCAGCAGAGGAAGTCTCTCATAGCCCMACAGCCCTGTCTACTACCACAGGGAAACAAGCAGACCAATTGAGTCCAGGTACAGGGGACAGCACCATCACTACTGACTCCGACCACAAGGGGGAGCTCAAGCAGAAGGCCTTCATGAAGAAGGAATCTACTTCTCTGGCTATGTTGACTGAGGACAGCCACTCTAGAGGCAGCACTGAAGCCCCGCTGAGCATCAACGGACACCACCCTGGAGTGAATGGAGACAGTCCCAAGCTAAATGGAAATGGCCTGGCGTTGACAGGAAGTAGAGAAAATCACATCTCGTTCACTGTCAGTGTTGTCCCTGAGGAGGCCCAGGAGGGTGACCTGAGCCTGTGCAGCGAGGCTGACCTGGAGAAAAAGCACCAGGAAATCCATCAGATRGGCCAGAGGGCCATCCGATCAACCCCAGGCGAGGAACCTAACTACAGCCTGATGCCCAACCTTCACATCGCCCACCACCACACGCAGGCCAAGGATTCCTTTGAGATGGAAGAGGTAGGAGGACCATACTCACACACGGGTTGAGGGGGGTTCAAATCTTGGCTTAGTTGTACTGTTGCACTACTCCCTCCAGTTTGAGATGGAGGTAGGACCGTCCGTAGAAACAGAGTTATGGAGAGGGGTTCAATTCTTGACTGAGTTTTGCTATACTGCCTTCCCAGTTCAATATACAGTTTTCTTCTTATCTTCATCTCCTGGTTCTCACACTGGGCTGTTTTTTTAAAACCCTGGTTTTAGCTGTCCTAGCAGATATTGTGAAAAGCTAAGGTCACGAACTTGCGTCTATAAATAAGTAAGAACAGTAAGAGAGAGCATATGGAGGACCCTGGAGACCAAGTTATTATTGTGACTCCATCTGCAGTTTGTCCCTCCTCTCTCTCCAGATCTAGCAGAATGGGGTAATAGTTACAGTAACTGGAGGGAGGGGGCTGTATGCATCAGAAGTGTGTCAGTGTAGAAGTTGCCCCAAGTGTTTTTCTGTTTGGCTTTGTTTCACCACACAATAGAAGTAACTGTGGAAGCCTTATGTTCCACATACTGTAGGAATGAAGAGGATTAAGTAAGTAAAAAGTAAAATGTTTATCTATCCTCTCAGGTCCAGAGTAATGAGGATGAAGCTCTACCTGGAACTTGCAGCCCCTCTAGAGCTGGCAGTGGTGAGTCTGGCCTGCATGTTATACACCTTTATAAGACATTATAAAGGCTCATACATGCTTATAACAAGTCATAATACTTTTCAGATTGATGTAAGGTGTTACCAAACTTTCCAACGTGGATATCCACTAATATGATCAATCACTTTATTACGTTACAAAACCATATGTTCTGTTGTTGATCAGTAAAATTAGTTAACTGGCATAATCACCATCTCTCAWATATTCACTAACATTTTGTTGTCTTATACAAAGTATTTAAATACTACTGTAGTGTACTCTGATGGAATTTTCCATATTGGCCTTTTAGACAAAAAAGACACGGGTATATCCTGGCCAGTTTTGTCGACCGTCAACTAATTGTAGCACAGGTTTTAGATTAGCGATGTCAGGGAAGAAGAGAGCAGATATTTAGGGAGCATTTTGAGGATAGTGATCGAATGGTTTAATTTATCTATTATTTCTAAGAAAATTGCTACTTAGAACACATGGACCCGTGACAATCCATTATAATTGAGTGACCCATCTAAAACAAAGGGCCGCTTTCCTCAGGAACTTATACATGTTTTATTAGATAAAACCTAATATAACGACTCAGTATATTTATTTTCCTACTGACCATGATATATTAGAACATGGAGCCTCAGGGATGTGCTCTTCAGGGAATCACTATAACCCAAAATACATGGAGCTGAAGTTAACTAAATGGATGACGTCTGCCCTCTGGTGGGTAACTCTGTACTTTTTTAAATGTGTGTATAATACAAGTTGTAGAGATGGGTAGGTTGTTTAGCAACAAAACAGACACTTGCGCCACTATGGGGCAMAACAGACGGGGTTGGCTTAGATTGTTGATAACATGTTGAAAACATAAAGTTGCAGAATGAGCACTTGTCTCAAATACATCGTTACAGTTGTTGGTYAGGTGGTTCGCAGGCTAGCACATTTTAGCCATATTAGCATAGACATGACATCAGTCAGAACATCTCAAAACAAGACATGGTATCAAGAACAAGATCAAACGAGCCCCTTATGATTCACCACATGGCCGTTTCTTGTGATTGTTGCTAGCTAGCTATCTGTCCATACAGAACCATAACAACACACGGCCTTCAGCCCCATTGACACGTGCGCATAGTTTTCATGGCGTTGTCAGCAAACCCGTCTATTGTAGATGCAATGCAAGTGTGTCATATCCCTGTGTTGCAAAGATACCAATGGAACACAGATTTTTTTACTCAGTACAATGTGTCTCGTAATTCCTATGACAATGTTGATTACTTATTTTGTTTAAACCCAGATTGATGGTCCTCATGGACGTCACCGGGACCTGGCTACGATTTTTGGTCAGCCCCGAATATTTTGCGCTGCTGCAATTGTAACCGATGTGAAATGGCTAACTAGTTAGCAGTGGTGCGCGCTAATAGCGTTTCAATCGGTGACGTCACTCGCTTTGAGACCTTGAAGTAGTGGTTCCCCTTGCTCTGCAAGGGCCGCGGATTTTGTGGAGCGATGGGTAACGATGCTTCGTGGGTGACTGTTGTTGATGTGTGCAGAGGGTCCCTGGTTCGCGCCCGGGTCGGGGCGAGGGGATGGACTAAAGTTGAACTGTTACACAATGGTGTAAAAGAATATATATACTGAACTTAATGCGCCACCTATATTCATAGAGCTGTGGTTAAATGAATCTCCGAAGTCATCCAGCCGTTATGATCAGGGTTGTAGTGCTGATGGAGTGCAGCACTTCTCAGAATGGTGCTGTCTAGCAAGATCACTTAATGATGAATTAGTCATCTACATAACACACGAATATGCTAGCATAATGTCAGGCTACTGTTATACCAAAACACCATGTAATTTCTTATGACAATTTAGGATGATTGGCTGAAATGTTGAATTTCTTCTCATGCGGAGCTGTGTTTAACTCCATCTGCTCTAAAATGTGATTAGTTCGGCTGGGTAGCTGGTTGGGATCAAATGGTTGGTTGGCATGCATGCAGCATGGCCGTTTCACCTGTAAAACGGGAAGAATTAGGATTCACGATTTACATTAATGATGGATTATTTATGATAAGGTAGGCCTAATTTGGTGTTTTAGATTTTTTTATATTTACATTTTCCTTTAGCCATTTACAGTATGGTAGGCATTGGCAATCATGCAATTTGGATGATGCATTGTATGTACAGTACCAGTCAAAAGTTTGGACACACCTACAAATTCAAGGGTTTTGTCTTTATTTTTACAATTTTCTACATTGTAGATTAATAGTGAAGATATAAAAACTATTAAATACAACATATGGATCATGTAGTAACCAAAAAAGTTAAACAAATCAAAAATATATTTATGATTCTTCAAAGTAGCCACCCTTTGCCTTGATGACAGCTTTGCACACACTTGACATTCTCTCAACCAGCTTCACTCGGAATGCTTTTCCAACAGTCTTGAAGGAGTTCCCATATATGCTGAGCACTTGTTGGCAGCTTTTCCTTCACTCTGCGGTCCAACTCATCCAAACATCTCAATTGGGTTGAGGTCGGGTGATTGTGGAGGCCAGGTCATCTCATGCGCACTCCATCACTCTACTCCTTGGTCATATAGCCCTTACACAGCCTGGATAGTCCCATTAAGCGCAAAGCATATGGGATGGCGTATCGCTGCAGAATGCTGTGGTAGCCATGCTGGTTAAGTGTGCCTTGAATTCTAAATAAATCACTGACAGTGTCAAGCAAAGCACCATCACACCTCATCCTCCATGCTTCACGTGGGAACTACACACATGTGGAGATCATCCATTCACCTACTCTGCGTCTCACAAAGACACGGAGGTTGGAACAAAAATCTCAAATTTTGACTATTCCACCGGTCTAATGTCCATTGCTCATGTTTCTTGGCCCAAGCAAGTCTGTTCTTCTGTTGGTGTCCTTTAGTAGTGATTTCTTTGCAACAATTCTACCATGAAGGCCTGATTTCACACAGTCTCCTCTGAACAGTTGATGTTGGTGTCTGTTACTTGAACTGTGAGCATTTTTTGGCTGTAATTTCTGAGGCGGGTAACTCTAATGAACTTATCCTCTGCAGCAGAGGTAACTCTGGATCTTCCTTTCCTGTGTCGGTCCTCATGAGAGACAGTTCATCATAAAGTTATTGAAATTTTCCGTATTGACTGACCTTCATGTCTTAAAGTAATGATGGACTGTCGTTTCTCTTTGCGTATTTGAGCTGTTCTTGCCATAATATGGACTTGGTCTTTTACCAAATAGGGCTATCTTCTGTATACCACCCCTACTTGTCAGAACACAACTGATTGTCTCAACGCATTAAGAAGGAACGAAATTTAGTTTTGATGTCTTCACTATTATTCTACAATGTAGAAAATAGTAAAAATAAAGAAATTCTTGAATGAGTAGATGTGTCCAAACTTTTGACTGGTACTGTATATTCTAAAATAATTTAAACAATAGGCTTCATGTCAGTACCAACTTTCATTCAGAAATGCTGGTTTAATAATAATAATAATAAAATGCCATTCCCGTAGGCTACCTAAACAAACAGCACTACACCACTGGTTATAATAAATGTAAAGCAATTGACATGTGTGGTCAACTGATAATTGGGACAGCGCATGGTGCTGCTTTGCGACAAGCATGGAACCTCATCTTGATAAATCTCACGGACAGATTTGTTTTTCAGTGAATCTCTGTTTGGATATTTGGTCACAATTAGGCTGGCAAATGTTAGCTACATTGAGGTGAGTGCTCATGATCATTAGTTAAGCAAATGAAAGCAATGCAGATTTTCTCTACACACACATAATTAGGCCTATTGCCTAGCTATTGACCTTCCCTGATATTTCCTGAACTTTCCAATACTTTTCTGATGCATTTCAGACACTTAGCCTACTGATGCGAATACAAGTCATCAAAGGTCATAAGGCCTACATTGTTTCAATAACAATATAGCTGAAACAACTATTGGATTCATTGATTTACTGAATTTACTCTTTTGTAATGTGTAGGCTAGGTTACTTGCTGATAATTTTAAATATTATAGTAACAGTAGCAGTATAGTAACTACACCATAAGCTCTAAATCAAATCAAATGTATTATATAGCCCTTCTTAGATCAGCTGATATCTCAAAGTGCTGTAAGAAGCCCAGCTAAAACCCCAAACAGCAAGCAATGCAGGTGTAGAAGCACGGTGGCTAGGAAAACTCTCCTAGAAAGGCCAAAACCTAGGAAGAAACCTAGAGAGGAACCAGGCTATGAGGGTGGCCAGTTTCTTCTGGCTGTGCCGGGTGGAGATTATAAAAGACATGGCCAAGATGTCTAAATGTTCATAAATGACCAGGCATGGTCAAATAATAATAATCACAGTAGTTGTCGAGGGTGCAACAGGTCAGCACCTCAGGAGTAATGTCAGTTGGCTTTTCATAGCCGATCATTAAGAGTTCTCTACCGCTCCTGCTGTCTCTAGAAGTTGAAAACAGCAGGTCTGGGACAGGTAGCACGTCCGGTGACCAGGTCAGGGTTCCATAGCCGCAGGCAGAACAGTTGAAACTGGAGCAGCAGCACGGCCAGGTGGACTGGGGACAGCAAGGAGTCATCATGCCAGGTAGTCCTGAGGCATGGTCCTAGGGCTCAGGTCCTCCAAAAGAGAGAAAGATAATTAATTAGAGAGAGCATACTTAAATTCACACAGGACACCGGATAAGACAGGAGAAATACTCCAGATATAACAGACTGACCCTAGCCCCCCGACATAAACTACTGCAACATAAATACTGGAGGCTGAGACAGGAGGGGTCAGKAGACACTGTGGCCCCATCCAATGATACCCCCGGACAGTGCCAAACAGGCAGGATATAACCCCACCCACTTTGCCAAAGCACAGCCCCCACACCACTAGAGGGATATCTTCAACCACCAACTTACCATCCTGAGACAAGGCCGAGTATAGCCCACAAAGATCTCCGCCAACCCAGACAGGAAGACCTCGTCAGTGACTCAACCCACTCAAGTGACGCACCCCTCCTAGGGACGGCATGGAAGAGCACCAGTAAGCCAGTCTAAAGGGGTTACTGACCACAATCAATTTAATTAATAATAGTGTTGATTATTTGGCCTTGGCGAGAGCACAACGAATGTAAGAAAACAGCGCTGCAGGAAGGGGTGCTGGAAGTGCTGCAGATCAATTGAAATACATTTGCCAAATTATATAATTACTCTTGTCTCTATAAATAAATGACATAAATGAAAATACTACACCAGCATAATTTAGCCACAGAGGATCAATAGCTTTTTCATAAAAAATAGCTGTAGATTGTGTTTTGTCACATTTATGAGCGCATAGGCCTAGTTAGTCTACAGTTGGGAGTCCTGCAATTGGGCAGCCCGCGCGGTAGCAGAGAGAACAGTCTATGACTAAGGTGGCTGAAGTCTTTGGCAATTTTTAGGGCCTTCCTCTGACACTGCCTGGTATAGAGGTCCCGGATGGCAGGAAGCTTGGCCCCATTGATGTACTGGGCCGTACGCACTAGCCCTGCCACATCCGATGAGCGTCGGAGCCGGTGTAGTGCGATTCAATCTTAGTCCTGTATTGACGCTTTGCCTGTTTGATCTCTCTCTCCCTATCTCCATTACAGAACAACAACTGAGAACAACCAGCCAGCAGTCAGACAGTAGTGGTTTTGCAGAGGGCCCCTCTACTGATGGCTCAGCTAACAATTTAAAGGTACAGGAGAGCGCTGACAGCTGTGATTGTGAGACCATGCTGATGTCCTACGCTGGGGAGGTGACCACTCCTCTAGCCCTTGAACACCCTGCCTTTGAGATGCTGCAGTTAAAAGAGGAACAGGAGGAGGAGGATGTGCAGACACCCTCTGTCCTACAGAAACACCTTGAGGAGGACGGGGGGGGGAGCAAGAGCCCTATTGGGGAGGAGGAGCAGCGGCAGGAGGTGCCACAGTACACCTTCCACCAGTTACCTAAACCAGGAGATAGAGGAGTGGCCCAAGACTTGGAGCAGGACCAACAGCATAGCACTGCTGAGGAAGCTGCTTCTTATCCTGCCTCTGAGACTCCTCAGTCAACTCCTGAGACTTGCCATACTGTTGAGGCTGATCTTGACACGGCTACAGTGCCTGGTCCTACAGAAGACCATGGCTCCATCCTGGCCCCTGACTGCAGCTCCTCTGGTGCCCCAGCCAGGGAGGGTGTGCCTGACAGGGTGGAGATGGAAGCCAGGCTCTCCAGCCCTAGCCCCAGCTGCCCCATCCTCAGTGCCTCAGCCAGGGTCCACGGGGCCCTCTACAGGGCCCAGCAGAGGGCCTTGTCCCCAGGCCTCCAGGGCGCCTGCATGGAGGGGAAGGTGACAGCGAGGGATCTGTTCAGGAGAAGAGCCCCCCTGACGAGGTCCCGATCCCTGCCTACCTCCCTCCTCAGCCCCTCCCGTGCGGTCTCCTCTGTCAGGATACAGTTTGGCCAGGAGACAGTCAGGCACTGCACTCGGACGGTCTTTTCCTACCGATACACCCCAGAAGTGCAGGTGGAGGAGGAGGTGCAGGTGGAGGAGGTGGTGCAGGTAGAGGAGGAGGAGGTGGAGCTGGAGGTGGGGTCCATTGTGGAAGAGGAGGTTGCGGAGGAGGGGGTTCAGAGGAGAGGCAGCTTTTGCTCTATCTTAATTATCAACAGAGAGGCCGAGCCATCTCATGGCCCCGGGCTACAGAGAGATGGGGATCTGAGAAAGCTTCAAGGCAGAGTTCCCCCWTACCCCCTGGCCATCCCCCGCCACCTGACCTGCTCAACCATCTCACTGCACAGCCCCACTCCTGAGTGGGGAGAGAGACCTCTGGTGGAGCACCACCGTGCCTGGAGCACCTGCAGCGTACCTAACCTTACCCAACGTAACCTGGCACAGCATAACCACCCTAACCTGAACCACTTCAATAACCGTAACCTCACTCAGCACAGCAACCCTAACTTAAACCTCACTCAGCACAGCAACCCTAACTTAAACCTCACTCAGCACAGCAACCCTAACTTAAATCTCACCCAGCATAGCAACCCTAACTTCAACCTCACCCAGCACATCAACCCTGACTTTCAACCTGACTTCAACCTCAACCAGCACAGAAACCCTGATTTCAACCTCACCCAGCACAGCAACCCTGACTTCAACCTCACCCAGCACAGAAACCCTGATTTCAACGTCACCCAGCACAGCAAACCCTGACTTCAACCTCACCCAGCACAGCAACCCTAACCTGGCGCACTTCAATTACCCTAACCTCACCCAGCACATCAACCCTGACTTCAACCTCACCCAGCACAGAAACCCTGATTTCAACCTCACCCAGCACAGCAACCCTGACTTCAACCTCACCCAGCACAGCAACCCTAACCTGGCGCACTTCAATTACCCTAACCTCACCCAGCACATCAACCCTGACTTCAACCTCACCGCAGACAGTAACCCTGACTTCAACCTCACCCAGCACAGAAAAACTCTGATTTCAACCTCACCCAGCACAGCAACCCTGACTTCAACCTCACCCAGCACAGCAACCCTAACCTGGCGCACTTCAATTACCCTAACCTCACCCAGCACAGTAACCCTGACTTCAACCTCACCCAGCACAGCAACCCTAACCTGGCGCACTTCAATTACCCTAACCTCACCCAGCACAGTAACCCTAACTCTAACCTCACACAACACAACCTAGCCCAACACAATAACCCTGACCTCCCACAGCACACAGCCCCCAACTTACCCCATCATATGGCCCCTAACCATTCTCACCAGAGTCCTCCTTACACTAACAACATGGGCAACACCCTTCCACACAACTTCCCACACAGCACACACTACCCCTTTTCCCCGTACAGCTCCTCCTATAATACCCCGCCCCATAGCGACCCTTTCAGTTCACCTTACTATAACTACCACGGTAACCCATATAGTGGGTCCCACAGCTACCTACACAGCAACACTCATTATACTGCCCATAGCTCTTACTCTAACCCATCACACACACCTTCCAAACTGCCTCCACATCTCTCTACTGCCCCCTATGGAGAACCATACAGTACTCCATTCCCTGGCCACCGTCATCTGTTTCCTTACCCCCATGGAGTTGATCCTATGGGGGCAGCCCCTAATTCCCACCTTCCACCAGCCCTGTCTACCACTGAGATGCAGCTCAGACGGGTCCTTCATGACATCAGAGGAAGTGTACAGAACTTGGCTCAGGTGAGACAAAACAACTACACACTAGTGTAAGTTGCTTTGGATAAAAGCGTCTGCTAAATGGCAAATATAGTATAGTAGTACATATGTGTTCTATAACTTTCTGCAAGGCTCTTTGCAGTTTTAACAACTAACACTAGCCATCCCACCCATAATGCAAGCAGAGACATTTGCACGCTAGTTTATCAGTGACTAAGTATTTGATCTGTGGTTTCTCTGCCCTCAACAGAATTCATCAGAATGCAGAGCAGACATTTTCAATCCTCAGAGATCTGCCCAGCCACTGTTTGAGGTATTCACTCACCTGACCTGCCACTCTTAAAGAAATTAAATCCATGATTACCAATTCTGTCCTCCAACCTCTCCTGGGGTGTGTCTTGGGGGTTGGGAAATAGGTCAAAGACAAATCTCTGTGGCCTTTTGTCAATTTGATTTGCTCAACTTCTGCGTCCACRCTCGGCATGGATGAAAATGCACTTGTATGAAATGACTCTCATTCTCCATTCGCACTTCATCAGGCACATGTTTACAGGGGTGGATCCCAAAGTAAATGTGTAAAGTGATAAAAACAAATGAAGTTAGTTGTGCAAGACATWTAATAGATACAATTCTAAGTAGCATATTGTTTCTTAACCTGTGCATGCTTTTCTCCTCCGACAAAACGAAAGCTGATTCAAAGGGGGCGTGGCAGATATCAAAACTCTTCCGTGAAGGACTCAGGTAGATTACACATTACTATCCTTGATGAAAGGTGGCTATCGAAGAGGGGAGGACAGTCTTCCGTTCGTGTACTAACAAATTGACACTCGTCGACCACTTATCTGTTTCTGGGTCGCGGAGGAGAGACTACAGAAGACAGTTTTTTGCCCAAATGAAAATCTCCCTGTGTCTCTGTGACAATAGACAATAAGGTAATCTTCTTCGTTGTTCTCGCCCCCCTCCTATCCTCAGACCTCTCTCCAGAAGGAGCTGCAGGCTAAGAGAAGGAGTCTGAATGTGTTCCGGACCCAGATGATGGATCTAGAAGTGTCCCTGATGAAACAACAGGCGTTAGTCTACCAGCACCTCAGTCACGACGAGAGGTAGGCTAGAGGCCCTCGGACACGGATGTTAGCAGAGTCTGTGACAGACAGACATGCATACATGCAAGTGTCTTAATTGGGCGTTGGGCCACCACGAACCAGAAYAGCTTCACTGCTCCTTGGCAAAGATTCTACAAGTGTCTGGAACTATATTGGAAGAATGCGACACCATTCTTCCACAAGAAATTCCAACATTTGGTGTTTTGTTAATGATGGTGGAAAACGCTATCTCAGGCGCCGCTCCAGAATCTCCCATTAGTGTTCAATTGGGTTGAGATCTGGTGATTGAGGCGGTCATTGCATATGGTTTACATCATTTTCATGCTCATCAAACCATTCAGTGACCACTCGTGTCCTGTGGATGGGGGCATTGTCATCCTATACAGGCATAGCCATGGTAGCAAAATTAATGGCCTGTCCAGCATTTTTATACATGACCCTAAGCCTGATGGGATGTTAATTGCTTAATTAACTTGGGGATCACACCTGTGTGGAAGCACTTACTTTCAATATACTTTGTATCCCTCACTTAAGTTTTTCCATTATTTTGCCAGTTACCTGTACATACATGGTAACAGTGGTCTCTTTCTGTATGTGATTGCCAGGCAGGAAGCGGAGCAGCTGCAGGACCTGCGGTCAGCAGTGAGACGGGAGCTGAAGGAACTAGAGCTCCAGCTGGAGGATCGGCTGCTGACCTTGAACGAACAGCTCCGCTCTGCCAGCCACCACAGTCTCTACCGCCACCGCATGGTCGGTACCTGAAACTACACCTGGAAACACACACACACACACACACACACACACACACACACACACAGACCGGACCGACTGATACTCTCTCGCACTTTCTCTCACTCATAACTTCTAAACATGTTGGATAAATGGTTTGTCATAACTCAGTTTGCTCATGGCACCTACAGTGGTTCCTCTGGGTTCTTCTCATTTGACATGACATCAGGCTGCATGTACATCACTACTCTTGTGTTTGTTGTTTAGCCACCCATCATATCATCCCGTACCTCTTCTTTAATGTAACATTAGTGTGGTTGATATTTATCTCTCCTTTCTCCTGTACGGTATGAAGAGCGGTCACAGCATGTACAGCCTGTCTAACAGTTCTGCTCTGAGAGCTATGGAGCCGGTGAGTACCTGCAGTGGGTCTGGGCTTTTATTTTCTAGGTTGTTCCTCCTGTAATGGTGTGTGTTCTATTAATAGAAATATAATGAACTTGCTTTCACTTCCTTGTATTGTTATCGTCAATATGGCTGCACGTCCAACCGTCACAGAACATTCACATGAATAGGAATGTCTGTTCTTGGAATTCTAATTCTACAGTGCATTCGGACCCCTTGACTTTTTCCACATTTTGTTACTTTGCAGCCTTATTCTAAAATTGATTTAAAAAAAAAAAAATCCCCTCATCAATCTACACACAATMCCCCATAATGACAAAGCAAAAACAGGTTGGTTTTTTTTAGGCACATTTTATAAAATAAAAAAAACTGAAATATCACATTTACATAAGTATTCAGACCCTTTACTCAGTACTTTGTTGAAGAACCTTTGGCAGCGATTACAGCCTCGAGTCTTCTTGGGTAGGACGCTACAAGCTTGGCACACCTGGGGAGATTCTCCCATTCTTCTCTGCAGATCCTTTCAAGCTCTGTCAGGTTGGATGGGGAGCGTCGCTGCACAGCTATTTTCAGGTCTCTCCAGAGATGTTCAATCTGGTTCAAATCCGGGCTTTGGCAGGGCCACTCAAGGACATCCCAAAACCACTCCTGCGTTGTCTTGGCTGTGTGCTTAGGGTCATTGTCTTGTTGGAAGGTGAACCTTCGACCCAGTCTGAGGTCCTGAGTGCTCTGGAGCAGGTTTTCATCAAGGATCTCTCTGTACTTTGCTCCGTTCATCTTACCCTGGATCCTGATTAGTCTCCCAGTCCCTGCCACTGAAAAACATCCCCACAGCATGATGCTGCCACCACCATGCTTCACTGTAGGGATGGTGCCAGGTTTCCTCCAGACATGATGGTGCCAGGTTTCCTCCAGATGTGATGCTTGGCATTCAGGCTGAAGAGTTCAATCTTGGTTTCATCAGACCAGAGAATCCTGTTTCTCATGGTCTGAGAGTTCTTTAGGGGCCTTTTGGAAAACTCCAAGCGGGCTGTCATGTGCCTTTTACTGAGGAGTGGCTTCCGTCTGGCCACTGTACTACTGAGGCCTGATTGATGGAGTGCTGCAGAGATGGTTGTCCTTATGGAAGGTTCTCCCATCTCCACAGAGGAACTCTGGAGCTCTGTCAGAGTGACCATCAGGTTCTTGGTCACCTCCCTGACCAAGGCCTTTCTCCCCCGATTGCTCAGTTTAGCCATGCGGTCAGTCTTGGTCTTGGTAGTTCCAAACTTCAAAAATGTTTAGGTACCTTTCCCCAGATCTGTGCCTTGATACAATCCTGTCTCGGAGCTCTACGGACAATTCCTTTGACCTCATGTCTTGGTTTTTGACATGCACTGTCAACTGTGAGCCCTTATATAGACAGGTGCGAGCCTTTCCAAATCATATCCAATCAATTTAATTTACCACAGGTGGACTCCATTCAAGTTGTGGAAACATCTCAAGGATGACCAACGTAAACAGGATGCACCTGAGCTCAATTTTGAGTCTCATAGCAAAGGGTCTGAATACTTATTTTTAATACATTTGCAAAAATGTAAAAAAATAACTGTTTTGGCTTTGTCGTTGTGGGGTATTGTGTGTAGATTGTTGAGGATTTTTTTTGATTTAATCCATTTTAGAATAAGGCTGTAACGTAACAAAATTAAAAATAAAGGGAAAGGGTCTGAATACTTTCCGACTGTTTTACTTGTCGCACTTCACTATGTGTCATGCTTGTGGTTTGTGTGGTTTCTCCCTCCAGATGTCGAACCTGCTGATGGAACCGCTGTACCTGCAGACAGAGCTGGGCTACGAGGGTGGGGCAGAGAGCAGACCAAGCATGGCACCCACCCCGAGCTCAGGCCGCTCCTCCAGGTCAGCCAGTCCAATGAGGTCCTCCGGATGTCACCCAGGCTCCTCCCACACCCCAGAGCTGCCCCTCCCAGGACCCCAGAAGACAGAGGTGTACCGAGTCTCCATCTCCCTCACCCCAGCCCCCCCTCCACGGCCTGGTGCCTCCACAGGGTTATCCCAGGGCCAGATCAGTCCTCTAGATGCCCAGGACCATGCCATAGACCAGGCACTGACAGGAGAGCAACATCCAGAGGATCGAGCGCAAGGAGAGGAAGAGGGCATAGGAGGAAGAGGGGCAGCTGTAGACCCTCACCTGCTAGAGGAGAGCGGTAGGGAGGGAGGAAGAGGAGGAAGATTAGGTATAGGAAGGGCAAACAACCCCCAGCTACAGCAGCTCATCAAGGAGGTAAGTGAGCTCAGTGTGTTCTAGGATTCTATTTTAGAATAAAGGTCAACATTGAGATTCTATTCTATTTTAGAATACGGGACAACATTAAGATTTGTCCTTCACTGAACTATGAGTGCTCAAATTGGACCATGCCCGGTGCCTGCCAGTATTTGTGTTTGAGGTGCAATAACAATGCCAATATCGCCCAGGACATGTTTTATTATGTCCTTGGCTAACGGACAAGGTTACTACATCCATATTGAAAGACGATTCCGCTCAGGAAAAATCATTCACTGAGCTGATTTAAGCGCTTGGCATGGACCACATTTTGAAGCTTCAAAAGGAAATTGGGATTCCACAGGAACCTATGGATATAACTTAGGACTACTTCTTAGTCAGTGGCCTGATGTCAGTGTTTGGCAGGGCTTGTGGTCCCGTGTGGCTCAGTTGGTAGAGCATGGCGCTTGCAACGCCAGGGTTGTGGGTTCATTCCCCACGGGGGGACCAGGATGAATATGTATGAACTTTCCAATTTGTAAGTCGCTCTGGATAAGAGCGTCAGCKAAATGACTTAAATGTAATGTAAATGTTAAATGCTTTAAAGATGGAATCTGAAGTAAGGGGAAACGACACCACTGGCCTCCCGACCGCCGTTGTTATTGTTTTTTTTGCCAGGCTGAGGAGCGTCGTGCTGCATGGTAAAACAAATTCTGTATATATTGTGCTCTTCTATTGTGCGAAAATTGATGTCCGAGGGGAAAAAACAGCATTCGTTGTTTGCAGTAACTTGTTGTTGTAATGTTGCAAAGGAAAATAGCAGTTTCACCATTAAGGATTCCAGCTTTAGTTATTTTGAGGGATGAGAGATGTGTGTTTTGTGTTTCACAAATCTAAGTTTAAAATTAACTATTTATGAAGCCCTTACACCAACAGAACAGGTGTGCTCTAATGAACACATCCTGGGTTGTGTTCATTAGAGCACTCTGTGGCAAAACGTTATGCAACGAAAAACCAGCATTTCTTATTGGGCAAGTTCTGATACTGTAGCACCTCCTTGTTTCACTCAGTTTCTGAGCATTTCCTTCTGTTTGAGTGTAGTCAATGAGTTATTATGTCCCTTCCTATCAAAGAGACGATTGATTGATTAATTGATTAGTCTCTCTGTGTAACTTCTGTCCTCTACCTCAGATCAAAGAGAGCCTTGCTGATGAGATCCGACAGGAGATAGCCAGCGAGCTCCTGGCGGCCGTATCTCCACGACGATCACCTGTGTTGGCCAGAGAACACCCCCTGTTAGACTGTTGACAGGTCCTACATCTGAGGTGAGTGTCTGTCATTCTGTGGGTAGAGACGCTATCTGTTCATACTGAAAGTAATCTCTATTTCTTCACTAAGCCATAAAGATCCTTTCATGTAATCTACACCCTGCCGTAACCAGAATCCCTGTAGCAATCCACCATACCTGATCCAGCGGAGCTCAGCTCAGCTCATTTCATACACTTGTACAAATTGGTTCTTCGAGCCATATAGACCTGTTGCGATTCAGCCATCCGCTGGCACCTCCATAGCTTTCGGCTAGCACCCCTATTTCTCAATGTGTAAAGAGTGTTGTTGTTTTCTCCTGCAGTTGAAGATAACCACTGGTAAAGTCTACCAATTCTACTCAACCTGAACACTGGTGAAGCCATACACTGAACAGCCCAACAACCTTTTTACCACTGTTTCTACTATTTCCAGAGAGTCTGATGATGGCAGATACCTTAACACTGTGTTTTCAACCATATAGGTAGAGTTTTTTTTATTTCTATGGTTTCTTCTCCTGAGTAATCTGCTGACTGACAGATACTCTGGGGCCTCATTTATAACCGTTGTGTAAATTTCACACTAAATATCTGAATATCTGCGTGTGCCATTTCTGAAAAGACTGCATACATACAAAAATATTGAGATTTATAAACTTGGCACACACCATACACCCGTCCTGAAACTGCATGAGTGAAAGAGCATCAGTACTCTGTCTGAAAAACGCCCATCATTCACCTTTTATGGTGACAAAAAAAAACTTATTTGCTGTATACTTTGGAAGTATTCGAGCAGTTTTCTAAAGGAAATAGCAATAGCGAACTTGATCAAATGTCTTTGGAGGTGATTGCAGAATGTTATACTTTTGCAATGACATTTGCTGTAGGCCTAGGCTATCTGATAGACAAAAAGTTTATGAAAGACAACAACTATTGCAAATTGCTGTTGAGCTGTAAGCAGACCGTTTGAATTTAATTGGGCCTAATGTTTTGCATTGACTTTTTCTCGAAACAATGCTGCACTGCCCTCGAATTCTGAAACCTTCTCTACTTACAGTGGTAGACATGCACACTACAATGCACCTGTTCACCTGGTAAATTTTAATTTAGTTACAAACCTGCTTCCTTTCTGATGCATAGAGCAAAATACTTGAAATAATAGCTTATCTAATAGGCTTAATTAAATGAATGATGCGCATGGTAATTTGTTTAAGGCTATGGTTACTTCAGAAATTTGGACCAATAATGTCCAGAAAAGGTGAAGAATTTATTCTGCAATAGTTATGAAAAGATGTATTGTGTATAAATGCAATATTGTCTACTCAAGAAATGTTAAATTACAGTATTCAGATGTCGGCTACAGAAGTAACCTGCAACCCGTCTGTTCCACCGTTAATACAACTGCGCTCTGGATCGGATGGCATAGAGCAAAATACTTGAAATAGCTTATTTATTTACTACTGTGAAGTGGGTCCAATTAAAGGAGATATGAGATGAATGGTGTCCTTGTTGTTGSCCTATATATAGGCTACCTCGTGAGTATGACACCATCACAGAAAAGGTGAGGAATTTATTATGCAATGATCATGGAAATAAATAATAAATAATAGCCAGGGATATAGATGATTGTCTAATTATTTTTAAATCCAAGGATAAACTAAATATATTTTCGCTYTACTCACTAATGGAAAATGATTGCATCTTGTTATTAACCTGTTTATTGTTATGCATAAGCGTGTCCATATCCTCCATTTGCACAAAATATAAATGCACTTGCCTGCTTGCAATACAATATTTCAACCACTAGAATCTGCATAAGCATTGTCTAAAGTCTGCGAGAAGGCRAGCACGTTTTTACATCAGGTTCAGTTTTTATAAATGCCAACTTTTGCGTGAAAATTGGCTCACACATTTTTTGGGATATATTTTGTTCCTGCCAAAGGTTTATAAATGAGTTCCCTTGTATCTTTAGACCTGTATGCTGTGTGCCTTGGAGACACTAATGCTGCTGTATACTTGCTGTTATAGTGAACTGTCTTGTTCTCTGTCTTAACCGTCCTATTTCAAACACTCAGAATGACKAACTACTGCATTACTCATGTGTTGTCCACAGGGGTGGAATTGGAGGGGAACTAGAGTTCGCAAAGTAAAATAATTTTGACATGTACAAAATGTGTTTAAGTAACTCCCCAGTGTTTCCAGATTTCTGTGAAACATGACCTATAATTACTTACAATATGAGCTAAATAGTTTTCCTTGTATTTTTTATATTTTTTAGTAAGTGTGTTAAAAAGCTGTTTTTCTGTGTTGGAATGTTATGGGTGTACCCCAACAACAGAATGGTGTGGGCATATACCCRGTATTTAAAAATATTAATGCTAGTAGACCGCTGATTGGCTATCTCCTCCTCCTCATGGAGATGACATCATGTTCTATGAGGAAATGGCAAGCATTTTTGTGTTTTATTTTTTTCAATTAATGCTGGCAACATATGAGTATAGGAAGAGTCAACAATTTTKGGGGGATATGAGTTARCAGAATATGAACTTTTAAAAGTTCGATTTTCACTGGGTAGTTACTTWAAGGTAAATTCTAGGATCAGTGAGTTCCCAGAGTGACTTTTCTCCAATTCCATCTCTGGTTGTTGGTGACATTGTTATTATGTTATGATATGATCCTGACGTTGTGTATGTGTTGTATTTAAGCACATAGATGTGGATCAGGGTGCATCTCTTGTCCTAAAGTTGAAAAATAGAGTTAGAAGATGATTATGGTTGTATGGAAATTTAGTGTCAGCTGTAAATTACCATGCCCTCTTCTAATGCCATCTCTATGAGGAACTAATCAGAGCTGGTTTCAAATACTATTTGAAGTCTTTTAAATACTTTGATTGTTTGCTCAGCTTGCCTGTAGTGCCAGGTGGGCAGGGTTTACCGTTTTGGGACTATTCTAATGGMTCATTAAGCCAGGCAAGGTCAGATAAAGTATTTGAACCCAGGTCTGGAACTAACTATGCAATACATTTCACTGTCTCTGAACTTGAAAATATCCTTAGTAGAAAGACTATATAGAGTTCTATCAGACAAGATACTGTTAATTCTACTGTGTTTCTACTCTCCAGTTCAGGCCACCTGTCTGTCTCTAWTATCTCTCTTTTTTATTACCCCTTTAAAGAAAATATCTCAGGACAAATACATTTAGTGGTTTTAACGTCTATTTAAGATAAGAAATACAGGTATGAATTTTTGTTTGTTTTTAATGTGAGACACTAACGAAAACACGCATCTGGGTCGTATTCATTAGGCACCAAACGGAGGAAAATTGATTGAATCGTGGAGGGACTAACTGGACTTACTTTCTGTAGATTTTTTTAAAATAACGTTTTCCAGTGTTACCCTAATGAACACAACCCAGGACAAAGGTGTGAAATGAATATAATGCATACATTTAAGTGGTGCTTTTCAAAAGCAGTAGTTGATGCAACCCAATTAAACTTGTCGTTTCCAGTTTGGACAAATTATGTACATGATGTTTATGTTAAAATTAAATATTGGTGCACCTAAAATATTGAAGGAATGCAAAAGGGACTAATTTCGTGGAATGACCCACTTACTACATAGCTGATCTGTACTTACCTGTAGCTTACTTGTACTTACTAATGGTCAAGCACAGACGAACATGCAACTTATAACATCTCTTTTCCCCTATATTCTGAACTGTGCATCACCCCTGAGGTGGCACCCAGTCGCTTGTCCGGCCCGCTCCACACCTCCAGCCCCTGCCTCTAATTCTCTGGTATTTCCTCCAGAGGTATTAGGTGTTCCTAGGTCGTACGTGTTTAGAGGCACAGAATGATCCCAGAGCATAAATGGGCACCATTGATGGCAAGGCGAAAACACACTGGTTRCGTCTCAAATGGCATCCTATTCCCTACATAGTGCACTACTTTTAACCAGGGTCAAAAGTAGTGCAGTAGGGAATAAAGTGCCATTTGAGACGCAGAACTGCCCCAACCATGGGCACTGGGACTGTGGGCCTGTTTGTGTGTCACTCAGTTTGACTTGGCGTGGTGTAAATAACAGGTCTGTGTTGTGAGGTTATTACTTTTCTCTAAAGCGCTCCTTTATATTGTTTATTATGGTTTCTCTGTGTACAGCACGTTGACACATTGTGAACATTACATCAGCGTACTGTGTTTTGTTTTCTCATTCTAGCTTGGATCATCTGCCATTCCTAGACAGATGCCAGACACAGAGAAATGGGTCATTTATGGGTAATTTATGGGTTATTTATGGGTCATCAAAGTCCTCATTGAGGACTGCATGTCAGAATGTTGTTGTTTTGCCACTTCACTTAAATTGAAGTTTTGGTCAGTCCTTGCAGACTACTACATCATCCACAAATAAACATGTTATTTATTTGTATGTATTTGAACATTGTGGTTACATTAATGATGAATGAAATCAAATAAATCTAATTCATGAATTATGGGTGTCGGAAGCTGGTCGTTTTTCCAACACACCTATTATAGCGTTGGTATTTCATCAACGCTGTCCAATTCAAGCATATAAGGCTATAATATCGTTTGGATKAATGTAATAACTATTGTATGTGATTTTATAAAAATGTGGGGTAAAGAAAACTGTTTTAACATGGCAACCTCTTGAACTGACCTGTATTTTCCTGCATTCTAGACTAGAGCACTGAGTGGAACGATGAATTAAAAATCTCTGTTTAGTTAGAACGCAGATTTTTGGAGGGTCTGTGGTTTGAAAATGCAGACTTTTGAATTTGGAAGCTAGCGCAACCCCCTGATCTGAAATATGAGGATATATGGTGATGGGAGTCAGTATCCCATTCCGAAATGGACACAGGGTTTTCCCACTCTGACCCGATATGCACAAATACATTTCTTTAACATGAACCAGGTTTCCAGCCAAACTTTATGCGATTAAACTACATATTTAAGAAGAAGAAAAATCAACAGGCCTGGTGGAAATAACACATTTATTGGTCAATTTTCYAAATTGCGACAAAACAAAATACTATAAAAGTTGCCCACTGGGCACAGACGTCAATTCAACATCTAGTTTTGTACGAGATCTTCAGTTTCTTGGCAATTTCTCACATGGAAAAGCCTTAATTTCTCAGAACAAGAACAGACTGACGAGTTTCAGAAGAAAGGACTTTGTTTCTGGCCATTTTGAGCCTGTAATCGAACCCACAAATGCTGATGCTCCAGATACTCAACTAGTCTAAAGAAGGCCAGTTTTATTGCTTCTTAAATCAGAACAACAGTTTTCAGCTGTGCTAACATAATTGCAAAATGCTTTTCTAATGATCAATTAGCCTTTTAAAATGATTAACTTGGATTACCTAACACAACGTGCCATTGGAACACAGGAGTGATGGTTGCTGATAATGGGCCTCTGTACGCCTATGTAGATATTTCATAAAAAATCTGCYGTTTCCAGCTACAATAGTCATTAACAATGTCTACACTGTATTTCTGATCAATTTGATGTTATTTTAATGGACAAAAAATTAGCTTTTCTTTAAAAAACAAGGACATTTGTAAGTGACCCCGAATATTTCAATGGTAGTGTGTATATATAGATCAGTGAGAAAATCTAAATGATACTAATTTATAAACTACGACATGCCTGCGGGATTGAGCATATTAGGCATTTTTCAGACAAATCCACTGTCTCAAGGTTCACATACCACTCAGGAAAGGAGAGGGAGCGAGAGGGGAGTAAGCAACCACGAGGTCTATGAGAGAAAGAAGTATGGAGGAAGATAGAGAGAGCAGTGGTTTCCTGAACTTGGGTTATCAATATTTAACATTGTGCCTGCCTGGTCCCTTCGGGGGATTATATTGCACTTCTGGGCCGTGATGTCATGATACTCAGAGAGAGAGATGGAGGGAGGGGGAGAGAGATATCGGAGACTCAGACTGGCCTGTGGCTTTCATCAAAGATAGAACACTTGACCCAGCAGAGGCTAAAGAGCATGCTGTTGGTCTGTCTGAGTTGAGGGCTGGGGGACAAGGGAGACTGGCTGTGGCTGCTATAGTGGACTGGACATTAGAGGAGTGTGTGAGGTGGAGTGCATCTCTCTTTTTCTCTCTCGTTTTCTCTGACGGGGGCAGGGGAGAGGCAGGCTGGGCTGTGCACTAAAGCTATCACAGGGCTCATAAGGAAGGGGGGAGGAACAGAAGAGAAAAGAGGCTGCTGCTGCTACAGTATGTGCAGCTGCTCCCAACACAGTCCCCTCTTCCTCTCTTTCTCTTACTTTCCCTTTCTCCTCGATCTTTCTTTCTCTCTATCTTCTCACAACATGGAGCCCAACATGGAGCCCAACAGTCCTAAGAAGATCCAGTTTTCTGTACCTGTCCGACAGAGTCAGCTGGACCCTCAGGCATCGGAGCATGTAAGTAAAAACATCCACTTCTACATGATATGTTAATACATGTGATTACCATGATGACATGGTAATGGAATGATATTGTGATGGTGGGCTCACTGAAAGAGTGTGGGGCTTATCCCTGTGAGACCCAAGCATTTTTGCCCCCCAAAAATTGCAACACTTACGAAATTCCTCCTGCTCTTGCTCAGAATGTTTTCTCAATTTATTTTTTCTTCTACATAATCACATCGTAGAGAAGACAGGACACAACAAATGCTACTTAGTTCATCTCCGTAGACTCAGATGTATTTCTATGTAGTGTTAGACRTGAGTTTAGGACCTGTTGCATTTTTGCAACCCGGGAATCTCACAGAGTTAAAAGGACTAGCTCCTCTTGACACTGACTGGCAGAAGAAGCTTTACTTTGATCATGTTATGCATGTGTGGGAAACCTGTTTTATGTCATGGATGATGGTGATCTCCTTGTAAGATGAGTGAAGGCTTGTTTTCCCCCTCCACTTTCTGCAATTATTTGTCACAATCTTAGTTTTCTAGACTTTATTGCAATGTCTTAGTGCCTTAAGTGAATATTGCTTGGGGAAAAGTATAGTGCTCAGACTAAACTATTTCCATTGTATCCTTATTTGTCACCATAGTGGTTATAGAAAAATAGCTTCATCCAAAGCTTTGGCCAAACTCTCCCACTCCACCCACCACCTCCACACCCACCCCTCTCCCTAACCTATACTAGTGATTTTATTGACACTGAACTCTAGTCTATCACTTTGTAAAACATGCACACACAGCAGTGACTGGTGCTTGTTGTCTGTCTCCATCTATCCTCAGCGCCACACTTTAACACCACTTTTCCCTGTCCTGTCTCTCTGCCCTGTCCTGTCTCTCTGCCCTGTCCTGCTCTACCCTGTCCTGTCCCGACCTGCGCCCCTATCCTATCCCGCCCTGTCCTGTCTCTCCCAAACAGATCCGTAAGAGGAGACCTACACCAGCCACCCATGCCATCTATCTTCCACCAGACCTAACTGCAGCAAGTAAGATACTTCTCCTGTGTGAGAAACAGGGTTGGGGTCAATTTAAATTTAATCTCATTCAATTCAGGAAATAGACATTCCAATTCCAATTGCCCTCAATGAAAAGCAGTGAAAATGGAATTTCGGTAGTTTCCTGTATTGAAATGGAATGTGTGGTCTGGATGTTGCCAAGCTACACTCAGCATGACTCTAAACTGTCATGGAAAGTATGTGTGTCTTCATATGACAATTGTTTGGTTTTTGATTTGTTATGCTGGTTTTTGAGGGTCGTTTGAATTTGGAGACTTTTTGTTTGTTCCCAACTTGCTCATTATTGATAATGAGAAACACAAACGAGATTTGGCTCGCTCTCATTTATGTAAATCATCTAAGTGCTTTCTTTCAGATCTGTCTGTTGACATTTAATGAAGAGCTGTGGGATATAAAGGAGTTACTTAAACATGGGTTGAATGAGGGCTCGAAGACTATTCTTGTGGGCTACACAAAATGGAGTGTTAAACTACAAGATGTCTAAGGGGGGAATGATGGATCGAGGGTGATATCAGCCCTGGAGAATGGGAGTAACGAGAAGAGTGTTAAAAAGGAGGCGGCAAGGCGAGTGTTTTTATCTTTGTTGTGTCATCATGAAACAGTGAGAGTGGAATCTAACCTTGAGTGAGAGATCCAGAACATGGAGGGTCACAATGTGATATCAGCACAAATACCTTCCCTGTGGCGTCAGCATATGGAGACTGCAACACTGCACAGCTATAGTCACAACACAGCCACAGCTTACAGCTCAGCCTCCAGCACAGCCTGCTACCAAGCCACAGTCACAGCCCATACCCTAGCAGGCTGCAGCACAGTCATAGCAAAGGCTGCCTTGTTCACACTCTGGCCTTCCTCCCCACTGCTTTTGAAAGGTCATCATAGAGTAAGACTGGGAGAACCTGTGCCAAAGAAAGCTCCACAGGTATAGCTGTGGATGACTCTGAGACAGTGAGAAGAGACCAGCAGGACCAAATAAGAGATGGTTGGTCTGTAAAAGAGAGTACAGTATCTGTCTGTAATCAAACACTGGTACGTTTTACAGTTCAAACCTGATAGATAGCAGAGATTCAACCTTCAACCACATGACACACACCAATCTATCAACCATTTCCTTATGTTGCGTCTGGAATGCAGTGAGATCAGATATTTCTGGCCTCCAGGGTAAAGCTTGGTTCATTAGCCTCATCAACACCCTGTTGGTGACCTTGACCTTTACCCCATGTGACTTGACTCTGTGATCATGGACAAACATACATCTCCACACGCATCGCCCAGCTGCCCACCACGTCCCAGCCTGCTGTACAGCCCAGTACAGAAGGCATGCAAAAACCCACCCAGACACACAAACACACACTGTTCAGGCTGCCCAGTACAGAACAGAAAGGCATGCAAGCAGTCAGGCATCACGGTCATACTCAACATCACATCACTGAGGGGAACAGGATGTGAATGGTTATCATTACCGTTATGTCATGACATGAGATAGTGTTGTTGTATCTGACCGCTGTTCCTCATGTCATAACCTGGCACAGCCTTGCTGGCCACATATCTTACAGCAGCACAGGGTTTGATAAATCATCCGTTTGTGTGTGTGTGTGTATTTGTGTGCATGTGAGCATGTGTGTGTTCTGTGAGGTGCTGGGCGGCCTGAACAGTGTGTGTTTGTGTCTGGGTGGATTTTTGCAGGCCTTGCACGCGCGTATGTGCGTGTCTAGAAAGAGAGGTTTGATAGATAATCAGTATGTACAGGGTGAATTTCTACCCATTGTACTGAATCATCAGTATGAATGTACAGATTTTATTTAACTATTGTACTGAATCATCAGTATGAATGTCCAGATTTATTTAACCAACACAAGAATCATCAGTATGAATGTACAGATTTTATTTAACCATTGTACTGAATCATCAGTATGAATGTACAGATTTTATTTAACCATTGTACTGAATCATCAGTAGAATGTACATATTTATTTAACCATTGTACTGAATCATCAGTATGAATGTACAGATTTTATTTAACCATTGTACTGAATCATCAGTATGAATGTACAGATTTTATTTAACCATTGGTACGAATTCAATCAGCAAGAATTGTACAGATTTTATTTAACCATTGTACTGAATCATCAGTATGAATGTACGGGTTTTATTTAACCCATTGTACTGATTCATCAGTATGAACGTACAGGTTTGATTTATCCCATTGTGCAGAGGAAGGGAAAGGGTTGGTACTGTTAATTGATGGAGGGTGTGCTGGCCCATATTCTCCTCAGAGAGAGTTTTTGGCAGAGAGTAGGGGGTGTTCTTTTTGCGTCCCAAATAGCACCCTATTCCCTTTATAGTGCACTACTATTGACCAGGGCTCATAAGGATCTGGTCAAGTGTAGTGCACCATGTAGGGTGTAGGGTGCTATTTGGGACGTTCCTGTTTGTGACAAACCAGCTAACCCAAATCTACTGGGTGGCAATTAAATTGTCTGACAGAAGCCAGTCGCAGGATCTTCATCCAGGAGCCAGCTTAGAGGCATTACATTGTCAGAATGTATGAATGTGTGTGTTTTACATCACAGACCCACCCTTTCTTTTTATACATTGATTTCTTTATCCTTGGCTGGGTGCATGTATTTCTGTCTCCTCAGTGCCAGGTCTGTGTTTTATGGCAGGCGTAGGTAACCACTGCCAATGTGACAGCTCTGTTCCCACCATGACCCTGGTTCCATCCCTCCTTCCATCTCTCCATTCCTCTATCCCTCTATTCTATATGTCTCCATGGGCGTATGGACAGTTTCCTCCAGCCTAGTTGTCTTGTCAAACTCTTTGCTTAGTTGATAGTGTTTATGCTAACTGGCCTTTTACCATTACATTATCCTGAGAGATCCCATTGGGAGCTACTGACTGTGTGCTGTGAATGAGAATGGATGGTGTAGTCTAGTGAAACGTATTTTGCTCAACTCTGTCTGTGTATGTGGGCTGCATACTGTAGGTGGTGTGCGTGGGACCCTATTCATTCACAGCCATTATTTCAGCTACAAGCAGATCTTTGTCTTGCTGATATTTCCCTGTGAATGTCATCCAAACTGTGTCTTTTGGAGAGAGGCCACTTCTGAAGGTTAATACTGAAACTTACTGTAGTGTTGTGTATTGTGTCTCTGGATTATCGGGTGTTCTGAATTAGAATTTTATCATTGAGAACCAGAGGTGCTATCAAGATATTTTGAGCTGCAGTGCCCATGGCTTTAATTTAACACTCTCCCTAACAGAGATAATGTGTGAAACCCATGGACCTGGAGATAGCTAATACAAGACTCTGCCTCTGGCCATTTTAGCTTTTTATAAGGTTCACTGTTGATTTGCCATCAGCTCTTCAACTCTCTCCTCTTGTATAAAAACAGCTGGTCATTTTCCTTGGACGCAGACCCAGTAGTATGGCTGGTGTCCTATAACAGTGGCTGGATTGAAGGGTGTCACAGAGGATGTATAGTGTTATAGATGCATTGTAAAGTGTCATAGCAGCCTTACATGACCCCAGGGAATGCCAGTCTTTTCCCCTGCCCACTACAGCGGAGACTATGACGTCATCACCCTCCCATGCCCGTAGGCTTGATGGTCCGAGACACACTGACTTCATTCAGCTATTGTTGTGAGGTGATGTGTTATATGGTAGTAACATGCTGATAATGTGGTTCACATGTTTTGCTACTGCCTTAAGTTCATGTACTGTGTTGGCCTTAGAATATAACATAGGCCTACAGTACAAGGTTGAATTTTTGTCCAATACATATCATGTGCYCTGCATGTGTAGATGTTTGTAGTCACATCCAATGCTTGTCTGTTGTTCCGTGCCATTCATACAACACCCTTGGTCATGTTAATGTGCTCCACATTTTTTGATGTACGTTCATGTCAGTTCATGTACAGTGTTGGCCACAGAGAACTACATACAGATGTAGGATCTTAATTTAACCTACAGTCCCAGTCAAAAGTTTAGACACACCTACTCATTCAAGGGGTTTTCTTTTCTTTTTTACTATTTTCTACATAGTGAAAATAGAATAATAGTGTAGAATAATAGTGAAGACATCAAAACTATGAAATAACACACATGGAATCATGTAGTAACCAGAAAAGTGTTAAACAAATCCAAATATATGTTTTATTTTAGTATCCACCCTTTGCCTTGATGACAGCTTTACACACTCTTGGCATACTCTCAACCAGCTCCACCTGGAATRTTTTTCAAACAKTCTTGAAGGACTTCCCACATATGCTGAGCACTTATTGGCTGCTTTTCCTTCACTCTGCAGTCCAACTCATCCCAAACCATCTCAATTGGGTTGAGGTCGGGTGATTGTGGAGGCCAGGTCATCTGATGTAGCACTCCATCACTCTCTTTCTTGGTCAAATAGCCCTTACACAGCCTGGAGGTGTGTTTTGGGTCATTGTTCTGTTGAAAAACAAATTATAGCCCGACAAAGCACAAACCAGATGGGATGGCGTATCGCTGCAGAATGCTGTGGTAACCATGCTGGTTAAATGTGCCTTGAATTTTAAATAAATTATTGACAGTGTCACCAGCAAAGCACCCCCACACTATCAAAYCTCCTCTTCCATGCTTCACAGTGGGAACCCCACATGCGGAGATCATCCGTTCACCTACTCTGCGTCTCACAAAGACATGGCGGTTGGAACCAAAAATCTCACATTTGGACTAATCAGACCAAAGGACAGATTTCCACCGGTCTAATGTCCATTGCTCATGTTTCTTGGCCCAAGCAAGTCTCTTCTTATTATTGGTGTCTTTTAGTAGTGGTTTCTTTGCAGCAATTCAACCATGAAGGCCTGATTCACACAGTCTCCTCTGAACAGTTGATTTTGAGATGTGTCTGTTACTTGAACTCTGAAACATTTATTCTGGCTGTAATTTATGAGGCTGGTAACTAATGAACTTATCCCCTGCAACAGAGGTGAATCTGTGTCTTCCTATCCTGTGACGGTCCTCATGAGAGCCAGTTTCATCATAGCACTTGATGGTTTTTGCGACTGCACTTGAAGAAACTTTCAAAGTTCTTGAAATTTTCCGTATTGACTGACCTTCATGTCGTGAAGTAATGATGGACTGTCATTTCTCTTTGCTTATGTGAGMTGTTTTTGCCATAATATGGATTTGGTCTTTTACCAAATAGGGCTTTCTTCTGTATACCACCCCTACCTTGTCACAACACAACTGATTGGCTCAAACGCATTAAGAAGGAAAGAAATTCCACAAATTTACAAGGCACACTTGTTAATTGAATGCATTCCAGGTGACTACCTCATGAAGCTGGTTGAGAATGTGAAAATCTGTCTTCAAGGCAAAGGCTGGCTACTTTGAAGAATCTCAAGTATAAAATACAGTACCGTTAAAAGATTTGGGGTCACTTATAAATTCTTGTATTTTTTTAAAGAAAACCTTTTTTTTGTCCATTAAAATAACATGAAATTGATTAGAAAAACAGTGTAGACATTGTTAATGTTGTAAATGACTATTGTAGCTGGAAACAGCTGATTTTCTATGAAATATCTAGATAGGCGTACAGAGGCCCATTATCAGCAACCATCACCCCTGTGTTCCAATGGCACGTTGTGTTAGCTAATCCAAGTTTATAATTTTAAAAGGMTAATTGATCATTAGAAAACCCTTTTGCAATTATGTTAGCACAGCTGAAAACTGTTGTGCTGATTAAAGAACCACTTAAAACTGGCTGCCTTTAAACTAGTTGAGTATCTGGAGCATCAGCATTTGTGGGTTTGATTACAAGCTCAAAGGAATGGACAAACCCACAAATACTGATGCTCCAGATACTCAACTAGTCTAAAGAAGGCCAGTTTTATTGCTTCTTTAATGTGCACAACAGTTTTCAGCTGTGGTAAAATAATTGCAAAAGGGTTTTCTAATGATGTATTTCTGATCAATGTTATGTTATTTTAATGGACAAAAAAWTTGCTTTTCTTTCAAAAAAGTGACCCCAAACTTTTGAACGGTAATGTTTATTTAGATTTGTTTAACACTTCATTACTGCATGATTCCATATGTGCTATTTCATAGTTGTGATGTCTTCACTATTTTTCTACAATGTTGAAAATATTAAAAATAAAGAAAAACCCTGGAATGATGAGTAGGTGTGTCCAAACTTTTGACTGGTACTGTATATTGTCACGGCAAAACAATCCTACAGCAACAGGATTTGAACATTTAGTCGAGAATGTTGCTTGATCGGTGGTTAGGCTATTAGCTGGTCAAAGGTAGGATACACAAAAATGCAATACTCTTAACATAACCATGTGTTAGTGTGGGTTTTCAGTGAGCTTATGTAAATCACAAAGCTCATCTGCATTTCCTGAGGTGCAGGAAAATTCTTAGCAGCAAAAGAGTGATCAAAGTAAGATCCAGCATCTGTATAATACAGGGCTCGTGTGTTGCCCSATGCTATCCATTCAACAAAATAGTCATGTTAATGTGGTTCACATGTTTGTGCTGTCTTCCGTTTATGCACTACAGACGTGATGGAGCTGAATTCAGTCTGGATTTTCAGGCTACGTCTGTTGTCCAGTGCCATTCATTCAATAACTTATTGAATTATTGGTGTTTTGCTCCAGCTGTGATGTTCATGGTGATATGAATCACCCCTGGTTGTCATTTCTAAGATCAATTTCAATTCAGAGAAACGTTAATGGAGGAGAAGTTAGAGCAAACCAGTCAGCCATTACAGCCGGAGGTTAGCAGTGATCTGGACACTGAACCATACACTCTCTCAGCCATGAGCTCATCGTGATGAACAGTACAGCTCTCCCACTGTAGTCACATCACACAGGTGAAATACAATGTTCCAGCAGAACCTCAGCACACAGATTCTAACCGAGGGTTGAGTAATAGCTCTTTTTKGGGGTGACAGGTAGCCTAGTGGTTAGAGCGCTGGTTCAGTAACCGAAAGGTTGCTGGATCGAATCCCCAAGCTGAGGTAAAAATGTGTCATTCTGCCCCTGAGCAAGGCAGCGCCCCTCTCTGATTCAGAGGGGTTGGGTTAAATGCGGAAGACACATTTCAGTTGAATGCATTCAGTTGTACAGCTGTCTAGGTATCCCCCTTTCCTTTTTTTAAGGCTGACAATTTTAGCTAAACTGACAAATGTACTATAACTCATGTCTGCTTTTCTCTCACACAGATGACAAGCAGACTACAAGTCATCAAGGAGAGGTAGTTCACACTCTGTTTACCTTGCTCTGTTTAAAAGCAGAAATAAAAGTCAAAAGAACAACATTATCAGGATGCTCCCTAGCAGCAGTCTATGGTTCTATGAGGTGGCATGTCTATCTGATGCAGTTGTCATTGATTACCTGAGATGGCCTGGCTCCTGAAATAGCTTCAGTGAAATGGGATCTCTGCTTGTTGGTTCTCATGCGGTTCTTTTTTCCCCCTCCATCTCTCTACACCAGACCCAGAGTGCAGGGGCATCTCCCGCTCAGAGAAAACACAGCGTCTACACTCCGCCCACCATGAAAGGTACAGGTCGTCACTCACACCATTTCTTCAACACAAACCGTTGCATTCACAAACTCTGCGTCATGACAGCACAGGTGCCATTGGTTCATATTCTCCTTTTATTCTGGAGAGTAGGAAACACTGGGTGTATTGTCTGTGGTCAGCATTATATTTAAACAGAGCCTAGCGTGTGACAGAGTGACTGACCATGCTTGCTGGCTCATAGAGGTAGCTCATTCCTGGAAAAGCCATGGCCACTCACTATACATCTACATTAGATATTGATTGACTGAGAGTTATATCATCCTCCTGTTATAAGTCTCACAAATGGATAGTCAGATAATGCACAAAGAGAGCTACACCATCCCATCTCTCAAATGGATAATCACTAGTCAGGTGGTGCAACAAGGACTATGGGCACAGAATAAACTAATTTGAACACAGCAGCCTATTCTTGGTCCAATTAGATAGCAACTATATTATTGTAGTAATTATTGCAGTTTTCATTACACATTTGGCTTGTTAATTAGGGTGTGGATTAGAATATATCCAACATGGCCCACCGCCCTTAAACAACAACATGGCCAAACAATATCCAATGGCCAAAAGCCTTTAGGCTCAATGGCCTTGAATTCAGTTGAATGCTGAATATGCTCCAGTTCAGAGCACAGCAGAAGACCACGTTCTGTTGTAACAGATGGTCAAATAAATTAAAGGCCCAGTCCAGTCAAAAACATGATTTTTCTGTATTTTATATATTTCCATACTATGAGGTTGGAATAATACTATGAAATTGTGAAAATTATGATAATGCCATTTTAGTGTAAGAGCTGTTMAAATCATCAAGTCAAATTATATTAGTCAAATGCTTTGTAAACAACAGGTGTAGAGACTAACAGTGAAATGCTTACTTATGGGACCTTCCCAACAATACAGAGAAGATAACAGAAAAGTAATAACATGTAATAATAAAGTATAATAATAAAGTAATAATAGATACACAATGAGTAAAGATAACCTGGCTATATACAACGGGTATCAGTACTGAGTCGATGTGCAGGGGTATGAGGTAATTGAGGTAGATATGTACTGTACATATAACTAGGAATAAAGTGACTAGGCAACAGGATAGATAAACAGTAGCAGCAGCGTATGTGATGAGTCAAAAGAGTTAGTGCAAAAAGGGTTCATGCAGATAGGGCGGCAGATAGCCTTGCAGTTAAGAGCGTTGGGATGGTCACTGGTTCGGATCGCTGAGCCGACTGGGTGAAATATCTGTCGATGTGCCCTTACGCAAGGCACTTACCCCTAATTACTCCTGTAAGTCACTCTGGATAAGTGTCTGCTAAATTAATAAAATGTTKTTTTTTTTAAAGATCATTATAGTCTGGGTAGCTATTTGGTTAACAATTTAACTAACTATTTAGCAGTCTTATGGCTTGGTGGTAGACGCTGTCAGGATCCTGTTTGTTCCAGACTTGGTGCACCTGTACTGCTTGCCGTGTGGTAGCAAAGAGAACAGTCTATGACTTGGGTGGCTGGAGTCTGACAATTTTTAGGGCCTTCCTCTGACACCGCCTGGTATAGAGGTCCTGTGATGTACTGGGCAATTCGCACTACCCTCTGTAGCGCCTTGCGGTCGGATGCCAAGCAGTTGCCATGCCAAGTAGTGATGCAGCTAGTCAAGATGCTCTCAATGGTGCAGCTGTAGAAATGTTTGAGGATCTGAGGGCCCGAGCCAAATCTTTTCAGCCTCCTGAGGGGGAAGAGGCGTTGTCGTGCCCTCTTTACGACTATGTTGGTGTGTTTGGACCATGATAGATCCTTAGTTATAAGGACACCGAGGAACGTTGATGTGAATGGGGGCGTGCTTGGCCCTCCGTTTCCTGTAGTCCACGATCAGCTCCTTTGTCTTGCTGACATTGAGGAAGAGGTTGTTGTCCTGGCACCACACTGCCAGGTCTCTGACCTCCTCTCTATAGGCAGTCTCATCATCGTATTAGGCCTACCACCGTTGTGTCATCAGCAAACTTAATGATGGTGTTGGAGTCATGCAGTTGTGAACAGGAAGTACAGGAGGGGACTAAGCACGCACCTCTGAGGGGCCCCGTGTTGAGGGTCAGCGTGGCGGATGTGTTGTTGACTACCATCCCCACCTTGGGGCGACCCGTCAGGAAGTCCAGGATCCAGTTGTAGATGGAGGTGTTCAGTCCCAGGTACCTGAGTGATGAGCTTGGAGGGCACTATTATGTTGAACCCTGAGCTTTAGTCATAGGTGTTCATCTTGTCCAAGTGGGAGAGGGCAGTGTGGAGTGCAATATAAATTGTGTCATCTGTGGATCTGTTAGGGGGGTATGCAAATTGGAGTGGGTCCAGGGTGTCTGGTATGATGGTGTTGATGTGAACCATGACCAGCCTTTCAAAGCATTGGCTTCTTGGGCACAGGGATTATAGTGGTCTGCTTGAAACATGTAGGTATTAAAGACTGGGTCAGGGAGAGGTTGAAAATGTCAGGGAAGACACTTGCCAGCTGGTCAGCGCAAGCTCTGAGTAAGCGTTCTGGTAATCCTTGTGAATGTTAACCTGTTTAAAGGTCTTACTCACATCGGCTTTGGAGATTGAAAAACCGCCTGAAATTTCTGCCGGTTTTGGTGGCAGGGAGTTTTAGGCCTTCCATGGTGACATCACCATGTGGTAAATTAGTTAAATCCACTAATAAGAGAGTTCCAAACCTGTCTGCCAATAACAGCTAATTTTCTGTTTTCCCCTCCCCACACAAACCCYCCGACAGTCTTAGCAAAATTCTTGTTTGAGAAATTGCTCTTTGCTAAGAAGATTTTTTGTTTGTTTTTACGATTTGAATTGAAAATTATTACAGTATGGTTACCTAGAAATKATCTGATATTGAGATAAAAATGGCTGCATTGGACCTTTAAAGTTAAGTATTATAGCACCATTTATTTTGGTTCCATACTGTGTGTCCACAGACTGCTTTAGAGGCCATGATGAGGACAGAGACAGCCTGCCTCCTACCAGACTGGCCAAGTCTCACACAGACACGCTGGCCCTAGCAGAGGAGCTATCAGGGGCCCTGCCACGACTGGCAGACACACCGAGGCGCAAAGACACTCCCTACCAGCACCAGCCTCCCTTCACTCCAGGTAAGGCCCTCATAGCAACACACTGTACCTGATATGAAAGTCTACTCGAACTGGACTGTAGCTTATGTGGAAGGCTACAGTCAAATAATGTGGGCCTGGCTCAGTGTCGTGTTGTTTCCTTTACAGAACATGTAAAGCTGCAGATACAGCTCACCACTGTGGTTTAGGTTGTGAGGGCGAATCAGTTCACACTGTCAAATCTAGTTGGTCACACTACTGTCAATGGCTTGATGTTGGTCATAGTTAACGGATATAGACTAAAGCGTTTAAAGATCTCCATACACATGGACGTCTTCTCTGTGCTGTTGCTTAGCTGCAGGGAGTGTTCCAGACACCTTAACAGATGGTCTGGTCACAGGACAGATTACATTTGACCACTGTGCTGACACAAACAGCATCATACTTGCACACACACACATCATCATCCTTTGTAGCGTATTAGAACAGGACACAGTGTGTGTCTGTGTCAGGAGCTGTTAGAACATACTACGACTGTTTCTTAGTTATTGATCTCTCTGATATGACCCTACAGCACTCTGTCTGTCCAATTCCCAGGGGTCAAGCTGCTCAAGAGCAAATCAAAGATCTCCTTCCCTGAGGAGGAAGAGAAGGAGGCGGAGGAGGAAGAAGATACCAAGAAGTAGGATCCAAAGTGAAGCGTGAGGAGCGGACAAACTGTTGGCCATGTTTCTGATGGTTCAAACACATGAATGGGTAATGAACTCTTGGTAAGAGATGATGCTAAACTATCAGGTTATCATTTCTAACCTGGGAATCCATTTTATTCAGCCATGCGTTGTTGAGATCAAGAAAGGACAATGTCATTCATTTGTCTGTACTGTATCTCAAACTCTTAGTTGGTTATGTATGGTTAATTGTTGTTAGATATTGTAATAAAAGAGTATATATGACAAATTTGAACAGCAATACTGGCTGTTATGCAGTGAAATTATATCTGGAAATATACTGGTTTTTGTTTTCTTTAAACAGAAAATATCATAATGCATCTCATTGTGTCAGTCTCATCATGTAAAAACATATTTCACATAGATTGACTTGATATTTTTGTAGTATTTTATACAGAAACTGGGCTAGGTAAGAATTGTTAGACTTATTTACCACTCTACGGTACTGCACAAACAAAGGAGTCCTACCATTTATTTAATTTTTTTCACTCACTGGTGTTTGGAGTGTCTGAGTCCTAGGCTGATGCATTGCACATGTGACCAAATAATAAAGTTCATTATTGAATGAACTGTTGGCAAAACCTGTACATTTCAGATGTCTAACGCATTGTGGACATATAGTGTAGCAGAGAAACATCAAACCCTCTCCTCTCAATTTCAGGCAGCATTATTTTAGTAGGCTAATTGTTATCTCAAATTAATCGTGGAAAGATTTCATAACACAAAATAAAACATTTTACTCCTACATGTAGTCAGTGTATTTATTGTGTCTACATTAACTACATTACAATAAGAAATGAATAAAACAGCACCCCCAAGTGGGTAATATTAGGCACTGCACAACCAATCATACTCATAGTGTGGGTAACTGTCGGCAACCATTCCAGTACTACTCTAGGGTAAAATATGTTTGTCTAGCATGAAATCAAGAGAGAACACACACTGTTGCAATTAAGTACCGTGATCGTCCTAGTGTACCATACAAACCCATATGAAAGAGAAGAGAGAATGAATATAGACAAAAACTACTTGCGGTGCAAAGAGGAGCAAGAAGATCCCCATATTTAATAAATAACAATACAATAACAGACTGGAAATAAAATCAATCAGAACAAATACAATAAAAAAAGCTAACAAACAAATATGGTGAATCAGGGACGACACACAATTGGCCCAGTGTCGTTAGGGGCTGGCAGGGATAGGCCATCATTGTAAATAAGAATTTGTTCTTAACTGACTTGACTAGTTAAATAAATGTAAAGTAGAATAAAAATCAGGAAGTGGCAGCGTTGTTGGGTAGCTTATCAGAATCAAGGGCTCTGAAGAGACTCCTCCCCTGACTCAAGGACTGCCCCAGGGCCTGCTCCTGTAAGCAACAACAGTTACCATGACAACACAGCATCACACAGTTGTAACCTTGACAACCCTCCACTCCGCAGTTATCTCTTGGACACTTGGTCACAGATCGTCGTGACTGACAATACGATTATAGAGATGAGAGAAATACTACATAGCTATAGCCTACTGACAGGACACAGAATTATAAAAAGACATGACATTGATAGGTTTCACTGTCATATTGTACTGTTCTGTTACGGTGCACTACATTATGTTTCATTGTTGTATCGTATTGTACATCGTGTTGTATATAGTGTCATATACCTTATTGTATATCATATCATATTGTACCACATCATTCGCTAGCTAACATTCCTACCGTTCCATGGTAGGCGTTCAGGAGAGATGGAGCCAGGTGATGTTGTCTCTTTATCCTCACATGGGGACAGAGAACTGTGAGGATGGTGGTCCAGCTCTGAGTCCTCCTGGGAAGAGTTATTGGAGTTTGTGTTGTTCATCAGTTCATTGAAGGGCTCTGATTGGAGCTCCTGGCTGTGTCTCTCAGGGCTGGTGTGAGTCAACGTAACCTCTGTTTTCATCTGGGACTCCTCCATCTCCTCTGGGTCAGTGTTCAACTCAGCTCGCTCTTTACTCGCCAACTCTGAGGAAACAAGAACACAAGCAAAAAGAACATCTAATGTCATACATAGACTTCTGACAATGGAAAGAACATAACACTGAAAGAAGGAAACGTATTCAGGAGACTGAAGAAGACAAGGAAGAGAAAGACGAAGAAGAGCAACAACAAAAAGACAACTATACCTTGTACAGAGAGCTCCTTCCATCGGTCTTTGTTGTGTTGGATGACCTCTGCCAGTGTGTGTCTGACCCGTTTCAGGTCGATGCCAGTCAGGCTATAGTCTGTAGTAAGCCCCTGGTCAACCCCCTGGCTGGATCCTCGACCACTATGTTTCTGGACTGACTCCACCACCGTCACCGACCCACTACCCGTCAAACTGAGCAACATAGAATATAAACACTGTCTATTCTGTCAAATATATGACACCGACTCCTTGTGAGGCTGTCCTAATATGGACATCAATTAAATAGAACAGAACATACTGGAGTAAGACTTGGTTGCTTATTCCACAACTTCGATCGACCATAGAGACTGAACATCGGGAAAGTGGTAAGCCTACTGATGATACTGGTAGGCATGTTGATTCTGTCAGACATGTTAAACTGGGAAAACTGTGATTTCAAATCAATCAACCAAATGTATTTATAAAGCCCTTCTTACATCAGCTGATGTCACAAAGTGCTGTACAGAAACCCAGCCTAAAACCCCAAACAGCAAGCAATGCARGTGTAGAAGCAGGGTGGCTAGGAAAAACTCCCTAGAAAGGCCAGAACCTAAGAAGAAACCTAGATAGGAACCAGGCTATGAGGGGTGGCCAGTCCTCTTCTGGCTGTGCCGGGTGCAGATTATAACAGAACATGGCCAAGATGTTCAAATGTTCATAGATGACCAGCAGGGTCATAGTGTGTATAATATTAGGAATGTGTCATACCTTGACCTGCGGACGCCAGTGTCATGTGACTTTAAGGTATCCTCTATTAGAGGGGTAATGATCTTCTCGGTCGTGTCCACCAACACAGAGAATGTGGGTTCCACTATGAAGTCAATGAACCCTGCGAGACAGACAAACATTTGAGAAGAAAAACAGGTATGACTCGCTCACACTGACGATTATAGTTTTCAGAGAAACAGGAGAAAAAAATGTGTGTGTGATGTCACAATMATTTATGAGGACAGGCAGTGTAGATTCCCATGCTTTATCATATCAAGGGAAAAATATTAAATACTTTCTCAAATGTCCACATGGTGGCCCATTTGAGCTATGGCCTGTCGGAGAATACAAACCCATCCTGAATGAAACCACTCACAGTGAGGCCAATAACAGGGTGTGATGCTCACCTATTTGTGACTGTGCGATCATGGTAGCTTTACGATCACACAGAGGAGAGAATGGCAGCCCTAACTCAACCTCTTTATCGCCCTGTAAGAAATCAACAACACCAGCCTTGGTAACCATACCAATGTGGAATGGCAGGTTACTGTATACTGTAGTATTGTGTACTACAATACCCATAATGCTCTGTATAACATAACCAGTTCAACCAAGTGAAGATATTACTGAAGCTATCAGAATGGTGTCCCATCTCCTTAATAATACAAGTTTCATTAGGTGAGATACATACAGAATACAGTGCTGAAACACTCAAGTTTCCCTCTTCCATGGTTTCTGTCAGTGACTATACACTGTAGTGGTGAGACTATGTTGGTACTGTACCTGTCTGAAGAACTCCTCCATCAGGGCCTGTGTCCATCGGTAGTGCAGCTTCCAGGCCTTGGCTGGGTGGCTGATGTCAGCTGCATGCAGCATCAGAGATAGGGCTTTAGCCTTGTCTACTCTGTAGATACAATGGTACATCAGGTAACACACAGAATTATACACTGAGAAAGAGTGACACACTCACACACACATAAACATATAGGATTGAGGGCACGTTCCAGGGCGCGTTCTCAGAGCATGCGCAGAACTGCTGGCAGGCATATTCACTGTAATGTTCAACCTCTTCTTGTCCCTGTCTGTAATCCCCACATGTTTTAAGATGACCACAGTCATCCCTGTTCCGAAGAACTCTAAGGTTTACCGCCCTCTAGCTCTCACATCTGTAATCATGAAGTGCTTTGAGAGGCTGGTTATGGCACACATTAACTCCACCATCCCAGACACCCTAGACCCACTCCAATTTGCATACCGCCCCAACAGATCCATTGATGCAATCTCAATTGCTCTCCACATTGGCCTCACCCACCTAGATAAGGGGAATACCTATGTGAGAAGGCTGTTTATTGACTACAGCTCAGTGTTCAACACCATTATCCCCTCCAAGCTCGTCACCAAGCTTAGTACTCTGGGTCTGAACGCCTCCCTCTGCAACTGGATCCTGGACTTTCTGATGGGCCGACCCCAGATGGGGAGGGTAGTCAACATCACCTTCACCACGCTGAGCCTTAACACAGGGGCGCCRCAAGGGTGTGTGCTTAGTCCTCTCCTGTACTCCCTTTCACCCACGAATAACTCCAACACCATTATCAAGTTTGCTTTCGACACGACGTTGGTAGGCCTACAGGGAAGAGGTCAGTGACCTGACAGTGTTGTGCTGAAGCAACAACCTCTCCCTCAACGTCACCAAAACCAAGGAGCTGATTGTGGACTACAGGAAACGGGGGGACGAGCACGCTCCCATCCACATCGACGGGGCGGCAGTGGAGCATGTAGACAGCTTCAAGTTCCCTGGTGTCCAAATCACTAAGGACTTAAAATGGTCCAAACACACACGCGCAGTCGTGAAGAAGGCGTGACAGTGCCTTTTCCCACTCAGGAGGTTGAAAAAGTTTGGAATGGGCCCTCAAATCCTGAAAAGGTTCTAAAGCTGCACCATTGAGAGCATATTGACTGGCTGCATCACTGCTTGGTATGGCAATTGCACCGCCCATCGATCGCATGGTGCTACAGAGGGTTGTGCGGACAGCCCAGTACATCACTGGGCCCGAGCTCTCTGCCATCCAGGACCTCTATATCAGGCAGTGTGAAAAGAAGGGCCGGAAATTGTCAAAGACCCCAATCACCCAAGCCATAGACTATTTTCTCTGCTGCCGCATGGCAAGAGGTACTGACACCAACAGGCTCTTGAACAGCTTCTATCCCCAAGCAATACGACTGATAAATAGCAAACAAAATAGCTACATGGACCGAGTTTACCTTATATCTGTATTGAGCTTTGCACACTGACAGGGCCCTACACACTCACACTGTCACTCAAACACACACACACAAACACTCACTCCATAATTTACTCACTCACACATAATATGCACATACAGTATACTGACTCTACACATCCACTCACATGCAAGCTGCTGCTAACCATTTTCTTATATCCTGTTGCCTAGTCACCTTACCCCTATACATATCTACCTCCATCACACCTGTATCCCTGCACATGGGCTCCCGAGTGGCACAGCGGTCTAAGGCACTGCATCTCAGTGCTAGAGGTGTCACTACAGACACCCTGGTTTGATTCCAGGCTGTATCACAACCGACCGTGATTGGGAGTCCCATAGAGCGGCGCACAATTGTCCCAGCGTCGTCCGGGTTTGGCCGTCATTGTAAATAAGAATTTGTTCTTAACTGACTTGCCTAGTTAAATAAAGGTTCAATACAAAAAACATGAACATACACTATGGTATAGGAACTGACTTTTAAAATATTTCCTGTACTGTATATAGTATGCTTACTTTGTATTTCTACATTGTTTATGATTATTGCATTGTTGGGCTTTGAGTTTGCAAGAAAGGCATTTCACTGTACTTGTGCATGTGACATAAAAACTTGAAAGAAAGGTGTGGTCCAGAGAGCCAGGGCTAAGGGTTAGGGGTAAGGGTTCAGGGGTTAGGGGTCATAGGTCAGGGTCCAGAGACAGTCCACTCACCCCTCAGGCTGCTGCAGGGCGTTCCTCATGCTTTTGATCTGCTGGAAATGGCAGGACATGTCTGTACTCATCACCATCTCAATCACCAGGGTCCGCAGCTCTCTGACAGACACAGACACAGACAGGTTAGAGAGAAATGGCAGGACGTCTGTACTCATCACCATCTCAATCACCAGGGTCTGTAGCTCTCTGACAGACACAGACACAGACAGGTTAGAGAGAAATGGCAGGACGTCTGTACTCATCACCATCTCAATCACCAGGGTCCACACCTCTCTGAAAACACAGGAAAAGTGAAAACAAAAAACAAAAAAAAGTCCGTTTCCACCTAGCCTCCACTCCAGCTGGTTTTGGATTCTCCAGGACAAGAACACAGTGTGATGTCTAGCACCACTTCCACTTCCAACAACATCAAACATTGCATTTCTTTACAGTACCTAATGATGGGTGTGAGCCTGTGGAACTTTCCATAATCACTGATAGAGTGAATGTGAAATAGTTTATATAATAGTCTTGCGTTGACATCCAATTGTATTAGTCACATACGCCGAAAACAACAGGTGTAGACCTTACAGTGAATGTTAACTTACAAGCCCCTAACCAACAACGCAGTTTAAAAAATATGAATAAGAATAAGAAAAAGAACAAGTAATTAAAGAGCAGCAGTAAAATAACAATAGCGAGACTATATACAGGAGGTACCGGTACAGAGTCAATGTGTGGGGGCACCGGTTAGTCGAGATAATTGAGGTAATATGTACATGTAGGTTATTAAAGTGACTATGCATAGATAATAACAGAGAGTAGCAGCGGCRTGAAAGAGGGGAGGGGGGGTCCCAGTGATGTACTGGGCCGTACGCACTACCCTCTGTAGTGCCTTGCAGTCTTGGAGGCCGAGCAGTTGCCATACCAGGCAGAGAAGCAACCAGTCAGGATGCTCTCGATAGTGCAGCTTTTCAGTCTCCTGAAGGGGGAATAGGTTTTGTCGTGCCCTCTTCACAACTGTCTTGGTGTGCTAGACCGTGTTAGTTTGTTGGTGATGTGGACACCAAGGAGCTTGAAGCTCTCAACCTGCTCCACTGCAGCCCCATCGATGAGATTGGTGCGTGCTCGGTCCTCTTTTTCCTGCAGTCCACAATCATCTTCTTTGTCTTGATCACGTTGAGGGAGAGGTTGTTGTCGTGGCACCACACGGCCAGGTCTCTGACCTCCTCCCTATAGGCTGTCTCGTCGTTGTCGGTAATCAGGCCTACCACTGTTGCGTCATCGGCAAACTTAATGATGGTGTTGGAGTCGTGCCTGGCCGTGCAGTCATAAGTGAACAGGGAGTACAGGAGGGGACTGAGCACGCACCCTTGAGGGGCCCCTGTGGGGAGGATCAGCGTGTTGCTACCTACCCTTACCAACTGGGGACAGCACATCAGGAAGTCCAGGATCCAGTTGCAGAGGGAGGTGTTTAGTCCCAGGGTCCTTAGCTTATTGATGAGCTTTGAGGGCACTATGGTGTTGAACACTGAGCTGTAGTCAAAGAATAACATTCCCACATAGGTGTTCCTTTTGTCCAGGTGGGAAAGGGCAGTGTGGAGTGCAATAGAGACTGCATCATCTGTGGATCTGTTAGAGCGGTATGCAAATTGGAGTGGGGCTAGGGTTTCTGGGATAATGGTGTGGATGTGAGCCATCACCAGCCTTTCAAAGCACGTCATGGCTACAGACGTGAGTGCTACGGGTCAGTATTCATTTAGGCAGGTTACCTTAGCGTTATTGTGCACAGGGACAATGGTGGTCTGCTTAAAACATGTTGGTATTACAGACTCGGACAGGGAGAGGTTGAAAATGTCAGTGAAGACACTTGCCAGTAGGTCAGCACATGCTTGCAGTACACGTCCTGGTAATCTGTCTGGCCCTGCGGCCTTGTGAATGTTGATCTGTTTAAAGTCTTACTCACATCGGCTGCGGAGAGCGTGATCACACAGTCGTCCGGAACAGCTGGTGCTCTCATCCATGTTTCAGTGTTATTTGCTTCGAAGCGAGCCTAGAAGTAGTTTAGCTCGTCTGGTAGGCTCGTGTCACTGGGCAGCTCTCGGCTGTACTTCCCTTTGTAGTCTGAAATGGTTTGCAAGACCTGACACATCCGACGAGCGTCGGAGCCGGTGTAGTACGATTCGATCTTAGTCCTGTATTGATGCTTTGCCTGTTTGATTGTTCGTCGGAGTGCATAGTGGGATTTCTTATAAGCTTCCGTGTTAAAGTCCCACTCCTTGAAAGCGGCAGCTCTAGCCTTTAGCTCTGTGCGGATGTTGCCTGTAATCCTGCTTCTGGTTGGGGTATGTACGTACGGTCACTATGGGGACGAYGTCATCAATGCACTTATTGATGAAGCCAATGACTGATGTGGTGTACTCCCCAATGCCATCGGAAGAATCCCGGAACATATTCCAGTCTGTGCTAGCAAAACAGTCCTGTAGCTTAGCATCTGCTACATCTGACCACATTTTTATTGACCAAGTCACTGGTGCTTCCTGCTATAATTTTGGCTTGTAAGCAGGAATCAGGAGAATATAATTATGGTCAGATTTGCCAAATGCAGGGCGAGGGAAAGCTTTGTAAATGTCTCCGTGTGTGGAGTAAAGGTGGTCTAGAGTTTYTTTYCGCTCTGGTTGCACATTTAACTTGCTGATAGAAATTTGGTAAAACGGATTTAAGTTTCCCTGCATTAAAGTCCCCGGCCACTAGGAGCGCCGCCTCTGGATGAGCGTTTTCCTGTTTGCTTATGACGGAATACAGCTCATTGAGTGCGGTCTTAGTGCCAGCATCGGTCTGTGGTGGTATGTAGACAGCTACAAAAAATACAGATAAACTCTCTAGGTAGACAGTGTGGTCTACAGCATATCATGAAATACTCTACCTCAGGCGAGCAAAACCTCAACACTTCCTTAGATATCGTGCACCAGCTGTTGTTTACAAATATACTTAGTCCGCCCCCCCCCCCCTTGTCTTACCAGACATCGCTGTTCTATCCTGCCGATACAGAGTATGTTGATAATGTTGTCGTTCAGCCACGACTCCCGTGAAGCATAAAATATTACAGTTTTTAATGTCCCGTTGGTAGTTTAATCTTCCGTGTAGGTTGTCGATTTTATTTTCCAATGATTGGATGTTAGCTAGTAGGACTGAAGGCAGAGGGGGTTTATTCGATCGCCTACAAATTCTCAGAAGGCAGCCCGACCTCTGTCCTCTTTTTCTCCATCTTCTCGTCACGCAAATGACAGGGATTTAGGCCTGACATGCCACACCACACCACATTCGTATCCAAACCTAAAGTCAAGGCTAAGTATCTAGGTTATGTTACAGTACTAGCCCCTTCGTTCTTTGAAGTGGTGATCTCAATCTCTTAAWCAAATGTATATTATAAAGCACTTTTGACTTTCTTAACTCACCGCCAGTCATCTTTTGACAGGTTGACCAGTATGTTCATCTCATCCTCTTGCATAAGTCTGTACGCAGCACTGACATGGTGGTTCTCCAGGACTGACCGGTCGTTGTACAGGATGGCCACCTCTGACCTGGAGAGAGGAAGAGAAGGGGGAAGAGAAGGTGTGGATCACCGTGTGATTAGTCATTGTGCTGCATGGCGGTTACCAGGCGAGATTACTTTACCAGGTAGCCATCCTGTATGGCAACAGTAACTAGCAGGCAAAACTGGTTGAAATGATTTAATTTCAACCAGTTTAGAAATTACAACAGCAATTATGATACGATAGTGATGGTAGATATTTGAGATGGGGTGGCAGGTAGCCTAGCGAAATGTTGCTTGTTTGAATCCCCAAGCYGACAAGGTGCAAATTCTGTTGATGTGCCCTTGAGGAAAGCACTTTACCCTAATTGCTCCTGTAGGTCACTCTGGATGACTAAAATGCAAATGTGATGGTAGCGAAATGAGAATTCCAGATTTTCCTAATGCAGAACAGGGCCACATCAGAAAGTAGTTGTTCTGAGACAAATAATATATATATWTTTTTTTTACCCCCAATTTCGTGGTATCCAATTGTTAGTAGTTACTGTCTTGTCTCATCGCTACAACTCCCGTACGGGCTCGGGAGAGACGAAGGTCGAGAGCCATGCGTCCTCCGAAACACAACCCAACCAAGCCGCACTGCTTCTTAACACAGCGCGCATCCAACCCGGAAGCCAGCCGCACCAATGTGTTGGAGGAAACACCGTACACCTAGTGACCTGGTCAGTGTGCACTGCGCCCGGCCCGCCACAGGAGTCTCTAGTGCGCGATGAGACAAGGATATCCATACCGGCCAAACCCTCCCTAACCCGGACGGCGCTAGGCCAATTGTGCATCGCCCCATGGACCTCCCGGTCACGGCCGGCTGCGACAGAGCCTGGGCTCGAACCCAGAGTCTCTGGTGGCASAGCTAGCACTGCGAAGCAGTGCCTTAGACCACTGTGCCACCAGGGAGGCCCCGACAAATAATATTTTATTTAATTTTCAAAATTTTATTATAAGTAAAATGAGAAAAAACTAAATGAGACAGTTACTAGTACTTTACTCCAGTGCTAGGGCAGTTTGTAGTACTTTACTCCAGTGCTAGGGCAGTTTGTAGTACTTTACTCCAGTGCTAGGGCAGTTTGTAGTACTTTACTCCAGTGCTAGGGCAGTTTGTAGTACTTTACTCCAGTGCTAGGGCAATTTGTAGTACTTTATTCCAGTGCTAGGAAAGTAATCAGAGAGGGAAAGTTTACTAAATACCTTCATTGTCCATTTCACAACAACCCCTCATTTCTAAAATACGAGTAGCCTTTCTGATCAATTTTTATTAGACTAGAGAGTCATGCAGAGGTAATGAAGGGTTTAAACTAAAGGACTCTCTCTCTCTCTCTCTCTCTCTCTCTCTCTCTCTCTCTCTCTCATCACTGAGGTCACTGCTGCAATTTTGAGTATTCTCATTGTGCAATTCATTTTAATGGGTTCTTTAAATGGGTGCCTTCACTTAAATGGCCTCTTTATATGGCCATGTTCCCTTCTTAAGGCTCCATTGGCATTCATTAGTCAGGGTCAGACWGACTGAACTGTCTTTCTCTCTGTCTAGGAGGCTAAAGCTGTACAATACAAGGACATCTTCAGTTTAACATTAGTATTGGTAGGATGGAATGAATGAAAATGGAAATAAATAATATGTCCATTAGGTACAGTAGCTAAGTGTTGTGTCAAACTTCAGGAATAAAATGCCTACTGAAAGAAGCAGAAGTTTGCACCGTCCGTAGGAAACTTCAGGAAGAATACTGACACACACCTGGTCTGAATGTGAAAGTTGTTGGTTGTCCCAGTGTGTTCAAAGTCATGGATAGCTGCAGCAAACACCATGGCTAGGATGTCCAGTTCAGTGAGCCAGTGCTAGAGAGACAGAGAGTAAATGTAACAAGGAAACACAATCAGAATCCTCTGTCCTTTGATCTGTCTATTATGCTGGGGGGGGGGGGGGGGGGGGGGGATTCATTGCATCCCTATTGCACCAACCTGCCATGTGTAGTGTGTGAGTGTGCATGTGAGACTCACATGATGCCAGTGTGGAGATTCAGATAGTGTGCTGTCTGTGTGACTCGCAGCGTGGATCAGGTTTATGGTAGGGGTTTCTGTGTTTGCTGTAGCCCAACTCTAGAGCTCTACGAAGGACACCAGAGATGACACTGGTATCTGGGGGAAACAGGGCGGTTAGAACATCAGAGATGACACTGGTATCTCAAAACAATCCGTATTAGTCACATGCCGCCGAATACAATTAGGTGTAGACCTTACAGTGAAATGCTTACTTACGAGCCCTAACCAAGCAATGCATTAAAAAAAATACTTCTAAGTATAAGAAATAAAAGTAACAAGTAATAAAGAGCAGCAGTAAAATAACAATAGTGAGACTATATACGGGGGGGTGGGGGGGGTACTGGTACAGAGTCAATGTTAGTTGAGGTAATATGTACATGTAGGTAGAGTTTCTTAAAGTGACTACGCATAGATGATAACAGCAGAGAGTAGCAGCGGTGTAAAAGAGGGGGGACAATGCAAATAGTCTGGGTAGCCACTTGATTAGGTGTTCAGGAGTCTTATGGCTTGGGGGTAAACCCTGTTTAGAAGCCTCTTGGACCTAGACTTGGCGCTCCGGTACCGCTTTTTTATTTTTATTTATTTTTTTATAGGTTTTGTCGTGCCCTCTTCACAACTGTCTTGGTGTGCTTGGACCATGTTAGTTTGTTGGTGATGTGGACACCAAGGAACTTGAAGCTCTCAACTGCTCCACTGCAGCCCATCGATGAGAATGGGGTGTGCTCGGTCCTCTTTTTCCTGTAGTCCACAATCATCTCATTTGTCTTGATCACGTTGAGGGAGAGGTTGTTGTCCTGGCACCACACGGCCAGGTTCTGACCTCCTCCCTATAGGCTGTCTCGTCATTGTAGGTGATCAGGCCTACCACTGTTTTGTTCATCAGCAAACTTAATGATGGTGTTGGAGTCGTGCCTGGCCGTGCAGTCATGAGTGAACAGGGAGTACAGGAGTGGACTGAGCACACACCCCTGAGGGGCCCATGTGTTGAGGATCAGCGTGGCGGCTGTGTTGTTACCTACCCTCACCCCCTGGGGGCAGCCCATCAGGAAGTCCAGGATCCAGTTGCAGAGGGAGGTGTTTAGTCCCAGGGTTCTTAGCTTATTGATGAGCTTTGAGGGCACTATGGTGTTGAACGCAGAGCTGTAGTCAATGAATAGCATTCTCACATAGGTGTTCCTTTTGTCCAGGTGGGAAAGGGCAGTGTGGAGTGCAATAGAGAATGCATCACCTGTGGATCTGTTGGGGCGGTATGCAAATTGTGAAATGCTATCACACACACCAAATTATTTTCTCATTTTGTAGTGCAGGGAATTACATCCCCAGAGTTGACTTCATTAGAGAAAAGATAACTCCTGCACACTCCTGCGAGATATTACATCTGGCACATTGTTTATTGTCCAAATTGTCATGTGTGCCAGAGTTATCTTTTCTCCAATGAAGTTGGAGAGACCGAGAGAGACACGTGTGGGGGGCTTCATGTGTACTGTAGCTTATGTGTAAGCTTAACTCCTTTAGTTTAATCAGACTAAGAGCAGAGTAGGGCCCAGAACACCGCTCTTCCTAAATCAAAATATGAGCATCATGCGTCACACACGTTCACATTCACAATGAAAGAGCTGAGCTCCTCTGGATATTTGAGTGTCCATTTAAAGCCTAGCTGTCACATTGATTCTAGGAACAGTATGGCTGTGAATGACAAAACCCACACGTGACAAGGCCAGGGCCTTCCGACTGACTGTTGAGCGATAGCATGGAAGAATAACAAGTGATTGGATTTATATAGCACTTTTCTACCAACTGAGGTACTCAAAGCGCTTTACATAGTAGTCGGAACCACTTCATGCATCACCAATGTGTAGCACCAACCATTGGTGATGCATGGCGACCATTTTTGTGCCAGAACACTAATCAGACATCAGCTAGAGAGTGATATATGCCAATTAGGAAGGAGGGGGATGATTAGGGGCCATGTTGGGAATTTAGCCATGACATCAGGGTTAATACCCTTACTCTTGGGATTTTTAATGACCACACAGAGTCAGGACACCCGTTTAACGTCCCATCCGAATGATCGCATCCTACGCAGGGCAATGTCCCCTTCACTGCCATGGGACATTGGGACCTCCTAGCCCTCCAACACCACTTACATCTGGTCTCCCATCCAAGGACCGACCAGGACTAACCCTGCTCTGCTTCATAGGCAAGCCAGCAGTGGAATGCAGGGTGTTACGCAGCTGGCTCGTATACACAATCTTGGCAATTTGGTAGTACTTCAGCAGTTTTCCKCCTGTTATGTCAGTCACTGACAGTCAATCAATTAGCCCATGTCAGCTAACATTTTATAGATTGCTAGGTAAGTTAGTCTAGCCATGTCACGCCTACTCCCGTTTCGACGCTCAACGTCGCCAGTCTACTAACCACCGGTCCTGGCAATCATCATTACTCACACCTGCTCCCCATCGTTACGACACCTGGACCTCATCATCACCTTGATTACTCTCCCTTTCTTTAGCCCTCAGTAGCCTCAGTCATTAGGCAGTATAGGTTTTGTTCACATTCTGTATGCCTCTCCTGTTTTGTTTATCTTCAAGATTCTTATTATTAAACTCACCTTCTGGACATGCTTCCTGACTCCCAGCATATACATTACAAGCCAGCTATCTGAACACTGTACAGTAGTAATCATGTCCGAATTAGAATCAAATCAAATTTTATTGGTCACATACACGAGTTTAGCAGATGGTATTGCGAGTATAGTGAAATGCTTGTGTTTCTAGCTCCAACAGTGCAGTAATATGTAACAATTTCACAACAATACACACAAATCTAAAGCAAAGGAATGGAATTAAGAATATATAAATATTTGGACGAGCAATGTCAGAGAGGCATAGACTAAGATACAGTAGGATAGAATATAGTATAAACATGAGATGAGTAATGCAAAATATGTAAACGTTATTAAAGTGACCAGAGTTCCATTATTAAAGTGGCCAGGGATTTGAAAGTCTATGTATAAAGGGCAGCAGCCTCTAATGTGCTAGTGATGGCTATTTAACAGTCTGATGGCCTTGAGATAGAAGCTGTTTTTCAGTCTCTCTGTCCCAGCTTTGATGTACCTGTACTGACCTCGCCTTCTGGATGATAGGTTGAACAGGCAATGGCTCGGGTAGTTGGTGGGCTGGAGGGCAGGTAGTTTGCCCCCGGTGATGCGTTGGGCAGACTGCACCACCCTCTGGAGAGCCCTGCGGTTGCGGGCGGTGCAGTTGCCGTATCAGGCGGTGATACAGCCCGACAGGATGCTCTCAATTGTGCCTCAAAGTTTGTGAGGGTTTTAGGCGCCAAGCCAAATTTCTTCAGTCTCCTGAGATTGAAGAGGCGCTGTTGCGCCTTCTTCACCACACTGTCTTTGTGGGTGGGCCATTTCAGTTTATCAGTGATGTGTACGCAGAGGAACTTGAAGCTTTCCACCTTCTCCACTGTGATCCCGTAGTGAATAGGGGGGTGCTCCCTCTGCTGTTTCCTGAAGTCCATGATCAGCTCCTTTGTTTTGTTGATGTTGAGTGAGAGGTTATTTTCCTAGCACCACACTCCCAGAGCCCTCACGTCCTTCCTGTTGGCTGTCTTGTCATTGTTGGTAATCAGGCCTATTACTGTTGTGTCGTCTGCAAACATGACGATTGAGTTGACCGGGCACACAGGGCACATGCCTAGGAGCTCTGACCTCCAGGGGGCCCCATTGATTTTGTTAGACACTCCCACTCAGATATTACATGAACATGGCATAAATCATGGCAAAATGTGTGGAACGGCAAGGGATATAGCATTAAAACTGTAACATTTTCTCTCTATCCATGGCATAATTTGTTGAATCGTATAAAATTTGCAAAACACTTATGTTATGTCATGTTACGTAGTCTTAGCACCTTTTGTTCTAAATGTGTATCTAGAACCTAAAAAGGTTATTTGGCTGTCCCCATTGGAAGAACCCTTTTAGGTTCCCTTTCTACAGAGGGTTCTACATGGAACTCAAAAGGGTTCTGCCTGGAACCAAAAATGGTTCTCCTATGGGGACCGCCGAAGAACCCTTTCGGAACCCTTTTTTCTAAGAGTGAATGTAGCCCTTCAAGTAAAGTGTAACCATATTATCATAGGATTAAAATATAATCCTGACATTCAGATCAAAGCACAGTAACTGTATGTGTTTGTGATAATCTCACCACTCATCTAACAGAGGACATGTAGAAACTCAGGTATAAAACCAGACAAAGAGATGAGGACAGAGAACAGAACAGAAACAGTGTGAGGTTGAGTGCATATGTCTTCCTCTGAGGTACCCAGACCAGAGGCCTGTGGTGTAGAACAGAGGACAGAGTAACACACACGCACACACACACACACAGAGGCTTAGGGTATAGAACAGGCTGAGGGGGTGATTAGGAAGAACACTTAGTCAATAAACAAACTCACACACCCTGATGTTAGAGTGAGAGACTGAATAGAGACTAACCCTGAAGCGGTTGATCAGGTCATATCGGGTGAGCAGTTCGTAGACCAGGAACTTTAATGCGTGTTCACTGCTGGCCTCGTGGAGCACAAACACATCAAAGGACCAGTTATCTACATCCTGTAAACAATAAGATGTCAGGGATGATGACAGCACAGAATTAAATAGAACACACATTGTGTTCTATAATAAAACACATATTGATTATCATCGCTATGAATGTCAGAATATGATGTTATGATAAAGTCTAAAATAGCTGTAAAATCGGGTACATCTTGTACAGATGTAATAAAGCCTTTATTCTGCAATGATTATGCATGATATGACAGTTTATCTATTTAATGTTTTAGGATGTCATCATTCCTATCTCAAAGTGTAGCTTGACTGATATCATCTTTCATTTCTCATAGGTCCAGTTTCCCAGACACAGATTAAGCAAGACAAGAGATTCCCCATTGAGCAAGATTTTTTTGTCCAGGACTAGGCTGAATCTGTATCTGGGAAACCAGTCCCTAGTGTATGATGTATACTAGTAATAGTAATACTATAGTAATAGTAATATGTACCTTCAAAGCAGCGATGGCAGCTGGAGGGTACGTCAATCCAGCCATGTTAGATGTCCGTCTGTACATCCTGAAGATAGGTACACAACCATTAGGTGGTTAGACAATAGAACTGCGATGCACCCAGCGGGCAAAACGGGTTGAAATAATGTTACGATGAACACTGCTTGTAATGATTTCATTTCAATGAGTTTTGCCCACTGGGGCAGCTCCTGTACATGTACTTTGTATACATAGAAAACTGTACACACAGACAACAAACCCCCTGCTGATGATTTCAATTGTATTCTTCCCATTATGGTATCAAAATGCTACAGTCACATAATGCCACAATGCCTCAGTTTTCAACGATTACCAGTAATGGGATCAACAGTAATTGAATTTTTAAAAAGATTAAAGGCTTTTGAGCAGGCATTCTTTGCAGATTACGAATATTTTGGCACTGGACAGAACCGAACCAAAGGCTGGATGTTGAAAGGGGTGAGGGGAGGGATGAGACAGGGCTGTTAAATAAGGCCAAAGAAAGACTGTATTTGGGCTTTGGCAACAACAACAAAGAAAGGTGTGACATGTCGGAAACCCAGCCAAGTTATCTCTGTTCTTTAAGTGGGCCTTGGTCAAGAGTAGTGCACTATATRGGGAATAGGTTGCAATTTGGGATGCATCCTACATCTAGTTTATAAAAGAGAAGGAGAATCTGCCAGGCTGGGCTTTGACTGTATTCTCTTCTCTCGTCTCCTCTGAGAGTGTTTTCAGTCATAGACCAGTTCATTTTTCTCAGGGGAATCTGGGCTGAAGAGACCATACTCTCTGACACAGACATATTGTAAGTGTAAAGACAAAAAACAACAACTGTAAAGACAGATCTTACTATGGAATATGGACACACATTTTATAACTCAAATTCTAATGTTGTCCACAAAAGAAGAAACCATCCAAACCTGTTGTTTGACAAATTTGAATAATAAACTAAGCAATGTACATTCCAACTGTCGAACTGAGAATGCCTGCATTGTGGATTCCATTTTGGAATATTCATTTCAGGAGATACTGTAGCCTAGTAGTTGCCATGGAAATAAAAGTGAGACACAGGCCATAGCAACAGCTCTTGAGAAGACTTGAGACACATTGCTGAATATGATGTTTATGTATTCATGTTAGTGCCCACTGTAAGTAAGAATTCACTATTGACCATTTTTATTGACTGGCAGAATGACAATTAATACTATTAGACTACAAGCGAGGGAAGCGAATTGCTCAATACTATTTATGTATTCATGTTTGTGCACACTTACTGGAAGGTTTTTAAAAATAACAATTGTTCTAAGGCAGAATGACAGTTACGTGTTTATTTTAAGAGCAACATAAGAAGTAATTCATAGGAGCTTCTAACAAAAGTGTTAATGGTTTGATGGTATGTTTTTTTAACTTATCTGTACTTAAATGTATCTGCATACTTATCAATGTAGATAGCCTACTGTAATTCTTTGTTTATTTTCCCATATATCACAAGAGTACATCCTCCAGTACCTCTTGACGAAGAAGACTGTGGTTTGTTGTGTGTGCGTGCGTATCTGTGTATATGTTTGTACCTCTCTACAAAGATGCCAGCCTGCACGGCATGCACGATGCTCTTGAACCGTGGTTTCTCCTCGGGTCGTCTCCTGACCACGCCCATCTTCCTGGTGAAGGTCGAGGCCAGCCAATCCCGCACCTCCATTGGGACAGAGTCCGTCTGGATGTCACTGAGCTCATCCTCAGTGTCCAGAAGACGCCTGTGAGGGGGAGGGACAAGGGACAGTCAGACTACAGGTCACTCGGAACACACAAATGTAACAGTCCCATACTACCTGATATTCACCTGTTACATACCTGTAACCCACCTGTAACAGTGTCACATTCCCTGTCATTCACGTTTTACCCATAAGTAGTATAGCTTACATTTCCTGCAAAAGTATGCGAAATGTCACTTACACTAATAGCTAATACTGTAGCTAATTAAAGTGTAACTTGTTTCCATTGCTGACGGTGATGTGATGAGATGAGAGGCCAGGTCTTGTAAATGCCTGTTTACCTGTCCTGGTATGGAGCCCCTGAACCATCATCCTCACTATGTGATCCCCAGTAAATGTCATTCTGAAGGCTGAATGGACTTCTTAAGTGTTAACTGACAGGCTCTCTTTCCATTGCAATTTGTTTAGCTGAGGAAATAGCCTTGGTGAATTATTAACCGTAAAACAGATCCTCAGCTGTAATGAGAAAGAAAATGTGGCCAATGAAGGAAAAGAGAGGCAGATATTTTGAATGTTGTGATTTTAGAATGTCAACATTAGGTTAGATGCTAACGTAAGGAAATGAGGCTTATGGAATCACGATAAGGGTGCAGGACTTCCTTCTGCAAGTAATTATTCTGAAATTGTAAAACCGAGCTACCGTGAAAATAAATGATAATATATTATGATGATGGGAAATGCAATTACTACACAAATATGATTCAATCAAAGTCTGCATCCAAAATGGCACCTTATTATTGTTATAGTGCACAAAGCCCATGTGCACAGATGTAGGGGAAGGGTTCTACATTGAACCCAAAAAGGTTCTACCTGGAACCAAAAAGAGTTCATCTACAGGGACATCTGAAGAACCCTTTTAGGTTTTTCCTAAGAGTGGGTACATAGTAATTAAGGTGCCATTTGGGGGGGGGGGGGGAGTGAGAGAGAGAGATGAGCTCTGCAATCAGACTACAGGCTATGCAACACTGCTTATCACTGGAGAGCCCAACTGAGCTGACTCACTCTGCAGTATGTATCAACAACTACACCCCAACGACCCAGACTGAGAGGGATGTGTGGCTCAGTAAGACTTTAGTTTATAGTCTCCTCATGGAGAGATGGAAACTTCACACATGGAGTTTAAGAGTAAGTATGGAGTGCTCCTTTGAGTATCGGACGGGAGACACCCAGAGAGAATGAGACACCCAGAGAGAAGTGAGACATCTAGAGAGAAGTGAGACACCCAGAGAGAAGTGGAGACACCAGAGAGAAGTGAGACACCCAGAGAGAAGGGAGAACATCCAGAGAGAAGTGAGACACCCAGAGAGAAGTGAGACACCCAGAGAGAAGTGAGACACCCAGAGAGAAGTGAGACATCTAGAGAGAAGTGAGACACCCAGAGAGAAGTGAGACACCCAGTGAGAAGTGAGACATCCAGAGAGAAGTGAGACACCCAGAGAGAAGTGAGACACCCAGAGAGAACTGAAGGACTTTGATCAGGAGACACAAAGACACAGTTTGCATAGAAAAAGTATATTTTCAAACTGTCTGAGCTAAGGCACCAAAACAGAGTAGTACTGCACTTGTGGTACTCTACTGGTTGTACAGCACTCGATCTGTCAAGGAATTTGATCATCAGAATAGGTTACTATCTATGAGTACCATATTTTATGTGAGTTGTATTTGTGCAGTTATTTCCCATACCTTTAACGGTGCAGAGTGCAAAATATTTGATGTAGTCATGGAATTGAATTCAGCTGAAATGCACTCACCTGGTTTCATCAATATAGACTGCCTCTAGAACAGAGGCTGCATACTCTATATTCTTCCTCAGGTCCACCACATTCACTTCTCCCTTGTCTAGCTGCTTCACCAGGCATCTCAATCTGCAAAGAGGAAGTTGGATTCAAATTTCATCTTCATATATGAGCTCATGAACACTGGATAATACATAGTACACGGAGAACAGTACTGTATGTCGATACAACTCAACAGTCTCTGAGCTGGTCTAGTCAAATCAAACGTTATTGGTTGCGTACACATATTTTGCAGGTGCAGCTAAATGCTTATGTTTTTAGCTCCAACAGTGCAGTAATACCTAACAATACACACAAATCCCCCCACAAATGCAATAAGAAGGAAAGAAATTCCACAAATGAACTTTTAACAAAGGCGCACCTGTAATTGAAATGCATTCCAGGTGATTACCTCATGAAGCTGGTTGAGAGAATGCCAAGAGTGTGCAAAGCTGTCATCAAGGCAAAGGGTGGCTACTTTGAAGATTCTAAAATATGTTTTGATTTGTTTAACACTTTTTTGTTTACTACATGATTCCATATATGTTATTTCATAGTTTTGATGCCTTCACTATTATTCTACAATGAAGAAAATAGTCAAAATAAAGTAAAACCTTTGAATGAGTAGGTGTGTCCAAACTTTTGACTGGTACTGTATATATTTCTTACATTTCTTTTTTTTTGGGGGGGGGGGGTGTATTGTTTTGCATTGTTAAGTATTGCTGCACTGTATATAATGGTGTGAAATAGACAGTATGGACAATACCATTTATAGAAAAGGTGTGTACAGCATTAGTTATATAGAGCACCACAGTATGAGGCATAATACCCATAAATCCTAGCAGTCAAACAGGGAAATGGTTCCATTCATTTTTCCCATAGGGGATTTTAGAATCACATAAAATAAGGGCTGTGTTTCATGTAGGCTTACCCTGGTGTGACCTTTCGATAATTGTGTAAATCTCTCTCGGACAAGGCGACTTTTATCAATTTATTCACCTGGATTTACCCCCCCACCCAAAATTAAATGCTAAAGTGGCTATCATAAAGAACTACAAATGCCATGATGATCTGGACAAGACTGCCGAATCGAGGCAAAGGTAAGAATCTCTGCATTAACTATCTAATGTTAGCTAAATGTAGTAATTAATAAATTGGCTTAAATGGACAATTCTGTGATCAGTCTTGTGCAAGTTTTAAACTGACACAAACTGTTAACAAAGGTGTCAGCTAGAGATGACRTGCAGGAGTTTGCAGGGATTTGTAGTCTTGCATGATGTCTACTTTGACGCTAATTAGCATTTGCTAATTAGAGTTAATGGGGCTGAATAGAGAGTTAATGGGGCTGAATATATTGATWAAAGTCACCTTGTCGAAGAAAGATTCACAGTTATCAAAACGTCAGGCCAGGGTAAGCCTACATGAAACATAGCCCTAATTTTAAGTGTTCCTAAAATCTCCCATGGGAAAAATGCATGGTTAAAAACGATTGGAACAATTTCCCTGTTTTACCGCTAGGTTTTATCGGTATTATGACATCTCAACTGTGGGGCTCGAAAAAGAAAAAAAATGTTTAGCAGATGCTTTTATTCAAAGCACTCACAGATATATGTGCATACATTTTAAGTACGGGTGATCCCAGGAGTCGAACCCACAACTYTGGCGTTACAAGCACCATGCTCTACCAACTGAGCTACAAAGGACCAAGGGCCCTTTAGGATGAGCCTCGACTAGAACACAGTATATACATATGAAGTGGGTAAAACAGTATGTAAACATTATTCGTGTGTATGTGTGTGTGTGTGTGTGTGTTAGACATCCAGAGAAATAGCACCACTGAACTCCAACCGCCTGATCAACAAAGCCCAGAAAGTCAGTGAAGCCTTTGGTTTTGGTCTCATACAGATCTTTAAATATTTACCACGGGACTAGTGCATCATTAAAAACAACAGGGGATTGACACTGTGCCATGGCTCGCCTCGGTGGGCACACAGACTATCACCAAACACCAGACGCCCAACCGACCAACCAACCCTCAGCAAAATGACTTGGGATGTGTCCCAAAGGGCACCCTATTCCCCATATAGTGCACTACTTTTGACCAGAGGGCCTGTAGTGCACTATATAGGGGATAGGGGGTGCCAGTTGGGATGCAAACCTACTGTAAGATCCCTGCTGCAAGGCAAGACCATAAATGGAGCATCTGTTTTCAATCTGAGGTGTTATTATGTGAAAATCTGTAACAGAGGAGGATTCAGAAGTATTGAAGTGTTATTGACATGTGGTTTTATATGAACACATAATCCTAAAACCCAAGCTGTCAAAACAACAGGATCAACTGACTGAAAGCCAGGATACAATACAGAAAACACACACACACACAATACAGTACGGAAAACAACCAACGCATCTGCATACAAAGTGAGCAGGGGAAAGCCATTTACGAAGTGAGCAGAATGTATGTAGTAGAGAGACTGATAAGCCTTGGACTTTATTGTGCCTTTACTGTGGGCTTGTTTGCCTTATCTAGTCATTTTTCTTCCTTCTCTCTAGTCTTTCCTTCTTCTGTCTTCAGAGGGGAAACACAGCAGGATACCGCTCTGCCAGTCAAGATGAGTGAGCCATGTGCCAAGTCTATACTATCACAGGCGGCAACTTAATTGAAGAGGACAGGCTCATAGGAATGGTTGGAATGGAGTAAATGGAATGGCATTGACATATCAAACACATGGTTTCCTAGTGCTGATACCATTCCATTCACTCCATTCCAACATTATTATGATCCGTCCTCCCCTCACCAGCCTCCTGTGTATTATATTGTGCTCAGTGTTAATTGAAAATCTGACTGACTACTATTGGCAAACTGCCACCCCCAGCATTAGCTTGTTCTGTAAGCTACAACAAGACAAACACCTAGGAGCGGCTCAAACATGGTGAACTCAGCCTACATTGACGTGACCGTAAATAGTGACACCTGTTGCACCTAATAGTGGTCTGTAATATCAAAATATTTCAATACATGACTCTAATGAGGATGCAGAAAGTAAACATTTGCCTTGCATAATCAAGCTGAAGACAGCCATMTCTTCCACATTGTCAACTGCCTGTGATATTACATCTACTGTTGCATTTAGCCTGATATAGTATCTGGTGCACTTTGGATGAGAGTGAGATGCAGCCAGGGTGAGAGTTGGCAACAGTCCCTCAAAACAACTGTCTCTCCAACTCACTTATCACACATTCAGTAGCAACAGGTTTCCACAGACCAGGGTCTGATTTCAAAAAGTGTCTCAGAGTAGGAGTGCTAGGGCAGGTCCCCCCTGTCTATATAATCATATGTACTATGATCTAAAAGGCTAAACTGATCCTAGATCAGCACACCTACTCTGAAACTCTTTGTGAATATTGTCACAGACACAGCGTTTAGACTACAGTTTGAAACCACTGAAACCATGGGAATAGTTCATGTGTAGTGGGTGGGGGAATAACAACAGGGCTATTCCCCCACAGTGTTTCCAGCCGTAGGTTTATCAATCATATGACCTTTTCCTCTGTCACTCCCCACAGCACTGGCCTGATGTCTTCCATCTCACACACCCCGGATTAGACCAATCACACAGCAGATAAATATAAATAGTGGCCCTGATTGGTGGATCTATCTGGGTCACAATAACACAACCTTGTCTTTGGAAGCAAGCGAAAATTACTTTTTCATGTGATTTCAGTATGTTTCAGTATAGGTTAGCATATGATAAAAGATTCTGAATAAAGTGGCAGTATATTAATAGTTGAAACAGCCACAAAGGTAGCAGTATTGAGATATTTCTTAAGAAATAGAAAAAACATGGACTTTACAATGGTAAAGGGACTAAAGACAGGTCAAACATGTTACAACAAGTTCAGTTGTATAAGCACGTGCCATATCTTTCTCAACAACTGGGTTGCTTATCAGAGTTCACATGAGCTCTTGGAATCTTTGTTTGACATTTTGGTCAAGTAGAAAACCTAAGACATCTGGACAACTCTCAGATGATGTTGTACAGTACCAATGTTTTAAACACTCACATACAGGTGTAGGATCTATATGTAGGAACTATTTTGTTGATGAGAATTTTCCTGTACAGCAGGAAATGCAAACTTGTAGTATATTCAAGGTTTAAAAAGGCTTCTAAAGTTTGTAATTTCCACTTTAAAATGTCAGACTTGATTTGCCCTAACATGTMAAATGTATCAACCCCTACAAAAAATGCCCATCAATTAAAATGCACATAATAATTCACATTTCCTGTTGCTGCATGATTATTTTCCTGCTGTAGCAAACTGGATCAAATTAAGATCCTACAGCTGCAGGATGCATCCCAAATTACACCCTATTCCCTACGCAGTGCACAACATTTGACCACAGTCCTATGGCACTGGTCAAAAGTAGTGCACTATATAGGGAATAGGGTTCCATTTGGTACACAACCATAGCCTTATCTTTGCTGTCCAGGACTTCAACTCAGAGCTCAATATAATGAGAAACTAACTCCATGTGTTGACATATATTATCCTCTTACTGTGACTATGAAATATTTTGAGTATATTCGTCATAGAACTATATAGACTACAGTACATACTGTAAGAGGACCCTAAGGGACCTGTGTGAGGTTTTTAAAGAATGAAAATRAATAAAGTTAACAATTTGCCAGGGTCAGATTAAAATAGGCTTTATGTGAAACTGTATCGCCTTCAGGAACTTCTTTCTGAGCTGGGCCTCCAAGAAGTACAAACAAAGACATAGGGGGATGTCTGATTTTAGCTGCATCCAACGGGACATGTCAGACCTACAAGAGAGCATTTTCCCATGRGTTAACTGTGTCCTCCTCCTTGGAAGGGGCTGATGCCGTCACCAGGGCCCAGACTGGGGCCCCAGAGGGCACAGTGACAGGGCTGGAATAGAGCTGGGGCACCCTGCCCTGCTCCTCTCTGCCGCCTGCTCTGCCAACCTCTCAGACAGACTGATCCACCATTCCTCACCCCTGAAGATGGCACCCAMAGGACTACTTTATGACCCGATAACGACCCATTTCCAAGAAACAGCGGTGGATGATTGCTACTACATTTCATGTATGAAAAAAGAAAAAGTCCAGAAACAGTCCAGACTCTCTGCAGTATGTTGTCTGACTGTGAACTAGACTGGTTTTGTGCATCATTTATTTCAACAAATAAACAGATCTGTACCCTGGTGGTGCCCCAGGAACACAGAGGCTAAACGAGAATGCTTTTCATGTTGCTAAGAAATCCAAATGGCACCCTATTCCCTATTTTAGTGCATTACTTTATGGGGTCGTTTGGGATACTGTCACTGTGTTTGGGTGGTTGTCTTTAATGGCTCCTCCATAAACGAATTCCCATGCTTTCAGATTGTCAACAACATGGACTCACAGAGGGGATCTATTGATGGCAATAAAAATAACATCCCTGTATGATACAGGCTATTACCAAAACTGAAATTTTGTCAATGTGTAATTTAATGTGTTGATCCATGAAATCAAAACGACCTACAGTACATTATACTTTGGAATGTTTTTGCTGTACAATTATTTTATTTTAAATAACACTTTGTATGGGAAACAAACCAAACTCCGATGTAAGCTGGTGAGTTTTACAACCGGCTTACCATTCAAGGCTCCATCATTCTGACAAGTGAGTGGTTCCAGTGCTCTTGGTGGCTTTCCAATTCAGATGCTCAAGCTTTTAAAACGGTCATTCACTGGCCTATAAACACACTTGGTGAGGACAGGGCCTTGTTGTGTTATGTTAACACTGGTCTGAGCCTGGGCCTACTTTCTGCTTTCTACAGACCTGCAGGCCTCCTAACTGACACTGGGTCTCTCCAACTCAAACATGTTCACAGAACCTCTGGTAAAACCTTGCCGACAAAGAAATCTGGTGTTGGTAGTGGTATGTTTGACAGCTCTATAGATTTCAGTATAGGGACAGACAGACTCTCTAACTGAAACAGGGACTGTTCAACTCAAACATGTTCACAGGAACGGGGTTTAAAACAAGCCGACAAAAAGCAATTTACATCCGATGTATGTTGCAGACATATGTTGCAGACCCTAACCATAACCCTTACCATTAACCTGTCTCTAACCCTATCCACGCTATGTGACATATAGGCTAACTAGTATGTTATGATAAGTAATATGTCAGTTTGAGGATAATGGTTTATTTCATGTGTAAAAAAAAAGTTAAAGGAAATTAATTGTCACATACACCAGATAGCTGCAGTGAAATGTGTTGTTTTACAGGGTCAGCCATAGAAGTACAGCACCCCTGGAGTAAATTAGGGTTAAGTGCCTTGCTCAAGGTCACACTGACAATATTTTCACCTTGTTGGCTACTTTGGCAACTAAAAGACTGAATTACAGTAACACATAGGCTACACATACAATAAACACATTTAAGTTAATAAGATTAGATATAACAAATTTAACAATATCAAAAAGTATGGGGGTTAAGGCAGGAGAATGGAGGCAGGAGAATGGAGGTAGAACGGTCAGAGGCGATGGAGGGAGGAGGGAGCATCTATTATGTGACATATAGCTAGAATAGTTAAATGTCACTATTTTGACATTCTAATGAGACCAGGCAGTTATAACTAAACAAAAAGGTATTTTCTCTGGCTTGCCACATTTTTCATAACTTAATTTTAGATAATATAACCCATATAACACTCTTCTGGTTTATTCTGAATTGTAAACTGGCCTCTTGGGTGGTCCCTAAATGGATCTCACGTCTGTTCTATTCCTAGTTTGGCACAACAGACAGAGACAAAGTCCTACACTCTGACCAGTATCTCTGTTGGACATCTCATCCTACAAGTCAACAGAGATTTCAGTTTCTCACAGGGCCAACAGAGGTTCCATAGTCTCACCATCCCTGGTTCCACCTCTGGTGTATGGTGACATCTTAGTTCAGTCGGTGTGACTAGAGGGTAATTACACCAGTCTCCTGGGTGATACATGATAAATCAGACTCCCTCATCTCTCTGTTATCATCCTGTTCTCCCCCTCCCTCCCTCCCCCTCCTCCCTCCAGCCCTCCCTCACCTCTGTGTTATCAACCTCCTGTTCTGTTTTGTTCTATATGTAATGGGAGGGCTAAGACTCCATAAACTCTCATTACATGAAGGATAACCTACTGCAAAGTACACTGTAAATCCTGGCACGTCAAACACCCACACACACAAACAGCAGTTCCCCATAATCCCATTATAGCAGATGACTATTCTGAGGGGTGCTGGCTGTACTGTAAGTCGAAGAGCAGGCCATGGGGTCAGTGGTTTCAGAGTTGACACACACACACACACGGCCATATGAAAAACAGATAATGCTCTCTCTGGGGAAAGTCAGAGGCCTCTCTCTCTCGGCTCAAAACCCTCTGTAGTCATCTTTGATGGAGATGGAGAGAGGTCATTTAACTGTTTGCTAGACGTTTTCCTGACAGCTGAGGTGAATTAAATATCATAGACCAGGACCACACACAACACACAACACACACACACCACCACACACCACACACACACACACACACACCACACACACACACACCACAACACACACACACACACACACACACACACACACACACACACACAACACACACACCACACCCAAGACAGACTCCTAACTGTGATGGTCAGACTGTAGCCATTTGCGATGGACAGGGAAGTACATTTAGTAGATCAATATTTGGTCGCAATTCCACAGCCACAGCGAGACTCACAAGAAGTTACAGCTGGCTGCAGAAGTAGGTCAGAAGTTGGCGTTGTTAATACTTTGGTACTTATTTCCAACCCAGAGATACACAAGGCCTGACGACAAGGGGAAACCAGACAGCTGTTTTCTGTTATACAATAGCAGAGCAAAATGTGCTTCATGTGTGCTAGGTTTAGTACAGGCATAAACCATGATCATCTCAAGTGGAGCCTGAACTGAACTTTTCTAACCACAGAGGGGAACTATCGCTCTTCGTCTTTCAATCTCCAAGAATGATATCAGTCTCAGCTCTGTCCTGCTAAATAAGGAACAATAACACTTAATTCAAATAAAATTATCATGTTGTTTTACAGTTTTGCAGCAAAGAGTGATTTGAAGACCTGCCAAAAAAATACTCTATTGTTTTTCCCTAATTTTGGAATTGTGCTGAGAAAATAGTTGTAATATGATTCTTGGTCAAGCTTATCTACCTTGGTGTTTGAGATAGTGTCGATCTCCTGGACTGTTTTCTGTAGCTCTGAACCCTACACCCCTTTAGTCCCAGGATGCGTCACAAATGGTCACCGCTTTTTGGGTGTGTGTGTGTGGTGTGTGTGTGTGTGTGTGTGTGTGTGTGTGTGTGTGTGTGTGTGTGTTGTGTGGTGTGTGTGTGTGGTGTGTGTGTGTTGTGTGTGTGTGTGTGTGTGTGTGTGTGTGTGTGTGTGTGTGTGTGTGTGTGTGTATATATCCTGACCAACATGTTTGTTTGGTCCCTCTCGTCTCACAGTAAACATCATGTTATTTATTCATCTGGGTCGCGTCCCAAATGGCACCCTACTCCCTTTATAGTGCACTACTTTTATGGTCTCTGGTCAAAGTTAGTGCATTATATAGGGAATAGGGTGCCATTTGGGATACACATATTCAGCCATGATGATCCAGTACAGATGTCATGTTGCCCCTCTAGTCCCTCTACTCTTTCTGTCTATCCACTGGGAATTGAAGTGCAGCCTGGGATGTCAGTTGTTATACTGTACTATACTCACTTGGCAGAAATCTCAGAGATCAATTGGTAAACTCTGATTTACCACACCAAAATACCACCACACAAGGTCTATTTGCGCCTCTACCGGATGGAAACTACAAGTGTAATGGCTGTGCTCAATGCAAAGGCACTTACAAATGTAGATCCTTCAAACACCCTCAAACAGGGAAACAGATCCAAATCAAAAGGTGTTATCATGTGCTCCACTAAGGCAGTTATTTATCTTATAACTTGTCCTTGTGGTAAAAAGTATGTGGGTAAAACGAAGCGCGAATTAAAAGTAAGGATCTCTGAGCATCGTAGCACCATCAGGTGCAATAACCCGACATACCCAGTTGTGGTCCACTTTTTGGAAGCAAACCACTCTATTTTGTCCCTTCGCTATTTCGGCATCGTCTAGGAGAGGCTGCCTGGATCTTTAATTTACAGACCCTTGCTCACTTCAGTCTYAACGTAGACTTTGATCTGAAGCCATTCTTGTGATTATTGTGCTTTCCCTATTCATTGTAAATGTTTATAGGCCTATGTAGCCAAATTGTATCTATGATCGTAGGTTATCCATTCATGCTTTTTATATGTTCTATTTATATCTGTAAATCAAGCCACTCCCAGCCATGATTACAGACACCTGTGTGTCCTTTCAAAGTATATAAACTAGTGACCCGCAGTGTTTGTCATTATACCCTGATGAAAACAGCTTGTCTGTCGAAACATTGGTTATTCAATTATTGTATCTGAGCTCCTAGAGTCTGTGCCTCTCCTTTTCTTTTTCAGTTGTAATACTGTAAACATAAGATAGTGTGCCTCATTTCCAGTCCAGAGACATGGCTTGATTCAAAGAGAGAGTGTGTGTGTGTGAACATGTGTGGTGTTCGATTGTGTGTGTGTGTGTGTTGTGTGTGTGTGTGTGTGGTGTTGTTGTGTGTGTGTGTGGTGTCGTGTGTGTGTGTGTGTGTGTGTGTGTGTGTGGTGTGTGTGTGTGTGTGTGTGTGTGTGTGTGTGTGTGTGTGTGTGGTGTTGTGTGTGTGTGTGTCGTGGTAGTGTGTATATGTGTTATCTGTGCATGTGTTTGTATCAGTCAGAAAACAAGTCTTCCCATGCAGACAGTCTTCCCAGCAGTATCAAAGCCTGGAAAGGTTTCGGGGGGCTAGCGGAGGATTAGGGCACCATAGGTTGACTAAGGAACATGACAACCCCACAAGACCCCACAGGACTCCATGAGACCCACAAGACCCCACAGGACCCCACAGGACTCCAGGGGACCCCATGGGACCCCAGTACTCCACAAGACCCCACAAAACTTAAGGAAAAGAGTCCCCCTCCATCTTATGGGGTCACTAGTTCAGTATGGGCTCAGGACTCAACAATCCAAGAAACATAAGCAACAACACCACCCAGATACACTTTCATTATGACCATGACGTAGAAGTATTTGGGAAATTACTGATGTTCTCAAACTAGGACTGGACACCCCCACAGGACCCTGCTGGACCGCCCGCAGTAGATCAAGGAGAAGAAGAAACATCAAAACTATACCACTCAGATTACAGTCTATATTCATTTCCATGGTGGAATCTATTCATAGAGGTGACTTGGGAAATGACAGCTTTTTCCAAACCCAGTCCTGACTGACAGAGCAGAGGCATCCATCCTGAACAATGTGACAACGCCTCCCCTCATAGTCCAGAGAAACACGTGCTTTCATTTTGTCAGACTATGTCAGACTCAGCGCAGATTAATTCTGAACAATGTGAGAACACTTCCTACCCCTGAGAAACAAGTGCTTTAAAACATCTTTAAAACAGCAGTTCATGAAGCGAAGTAGCTGCTAAATATTGATGTGCCCTGACTAACTCTGTAAGAGCAGAGCAGAGAGAGGGACCTGTTACACAGCTGCATTTCTTTACCAGCCCTCTCTCCTTCCCTCCCTCCTTTCCTCCCTCCCTCCCTCCCTCCCTCCTGTTTTACATGCTAAGAAGCTATTAGCAACCTGCGTCTAATAACCGTCAGGGCCAATGAACCATGCCACAATGTTCTGCTTTTAATGACCGTCGAACCACAACAGAGACAGACAGGAGTAGTTAGTACACTCCACTTCCTACTCCTTAGAACACACACACACACACACACACACAGATATTGGAGAGTGTGCTATAACAGTGAGAGAGAGCTCTGGGAATTATAATCCAGCCATGAGATAGGACTATGATTACTGCAACAACATAGCTAGTGTAGTTATACCAACGGAACTGACACAGTCCGGATCATCAGGCAGAAAGAGTAGGCAGGTGAAACAGCCTTTAATATGATCCTTCACACTCCACAGGAGCAGGAGCAGGAGCAAGACAGAGAAGACAGGCAGGATAGGGAGAGAGGCAGGTAGGTAGACCGACCACACTTGTAGATTGATATGATCCTTCACCCTCAACAAGAGCAGCACAGGAAAGAGAAGCAGAAGAGAGGCAGGTACAGTAGGTAGAGTGACCTATTAGTAGTAGTTTCCTGGGGACGGACAGTTGCTCTTTCTGTCTTACCTGAAGACGGGTCTGTGGAGAAGCTTCCTCTTGATCGTGACATACTCTTCCATTTAAAGTGTGAGCCCAGGCTGGGCTGGGTTGGGGATAGGAGCAGGGAGCTCTGTGTGAGGCTGGGCTGTCCCCAGCTGCTCCTCTCCTCACGTTGCACTGTGCTGCTCTGAGACAACTGGTCCTGCCTGGTCCCTGCTAGTCCCCCTAGTCCATGGTCCTGCCCTCTCCCTCTCTCTCGCTCTCCTCTCTCTTTCCCTTTCTCTACTCCCTTTCTATGCTCTCTCTAACAGACCAATGAGAAAGGCCATAGAGGACACATCACAGTGTTGCTCTCCTAGTCTCAGACAGAGAAGAGGAGAGAGCCAGGGGAACAATCCCAAACAACCACAAACAGGTCATCAAAAGAACCCAAAAGTATCCAAAATAACCCCAAAGTACCCAAAACAACCACAATCAATCCCAAACAGATACCTCTGGACTCCTGTGTGTGTGTGTGTGTGTGTGTGTGTGTGTGTGTGTGTGTGTGTGTGTGTGTGTGTGTGTGTGTGTGTGTGTGTGTGTGTGTGTGGTGTGTGTGTGTGTGTGTGGGGTGTGTGGGTGTGGGTGTGGGTGTGTGGGTGTGTGGTGTGTGTGGTGTGTGTGTGTGTGTGGTGTGTGTGTGTGTGTATGTGAGCACAACAATCTCTCCTGTCCATCGAGAGATTTAGAACCCTGCAGCAGCCCCCTTATCACCGAACTTCATCAACTACAGAATGTTTTGGGGTCTGCTGCCTCTACTTCAAGGCGTCCCGTGTGAGCAGATTTTTTAAACAAGTTGTTAAGCAAATGTTCTGTATAGAAATTAATGAAGATGGATAGAGGCTGGTCAGAGGGGCTGGCTAAACATCAAGAGTCGTGTTCATTAAATCACATATCTTTTATTTTGCCAGGATGATGTGTGGATGGTGCAATGCAGAGCACGTAAGTAGAGTAGTGTAAAGTACAGTAGATAAAGTAGTGTAGAGTACAGTAGAGTAAAGTAGCGTAAAGTACAGTACAGTAAAGTAGCGTAAAGTAAAGTAGCGTAAAGTATAGTAAAGTAGCGTAAAGTACAGTAGAGGAAAGTAGCGTAGAGTAGAGTAAGGGATTTGGGAGTGTGTGTGTCCGTATGTATGTTGTGTGTGTAGGGGGGACCACAGAGCGGGGGAGCCCCTGCGGTGCTTTATCAACAGAAGATATGGTTGTTTTAACTTACTGTATGTGAGTTGAGGCACACTTTCTCACCCCAACCCAGCTGGGAAACTGATGATAAACATCACCAACAGTGGGGATGTTTCCAAATGGCACCCTATTCCCTACATAGTGCAATCATTTGATCAAAGCCCTATGGTCCCAGGTCAAATGTAGTGCACTATAGGGAATATGGTGCCATTTGGGACTCTGGATGCCATTCCTCCTGGAGGTGGAAACAAACACTCAACACTATCATCTGATGGAAGACAACACCCTGACACACACACACACACACACACACACACACACACACACACACACACACACACACACACACACACACACACACACACACACACACACACACACACACACACACACACACACCCACACCCACCACCACACACACACACACACACAACACACCCATCACACACACACACACACACACACACACACACAGAGAGAAATGTGGGTTTTGGGGTAAAAGCAAGCAACAGTCCAACAAGAAGTCTCAACTTCAGGAAAATACCCTCATTGACAAATACATTGTAGTGCACAAAATCAGACAAGTTCCAACTAGTCTGTCACTCAAATACTGATTGATTATATTATTTTGACTCTATTCGAAATTAGCTTGCCAAACCAAAATGATTATGCCCAAAAATGTAAGTCATTCAAGTGAATCAACTTTACACTACAAATTGAAAACAACACGGCCATAAACAACACGTATTTTGTCACAATTCATCAGTCGGTAAATCAACAATATTTCCCACACATATCGAGGTGTTCTAATGAGTGGGTGCGCTTTAAAACAGTTACCTGTCCAAAATTGTAAATCAGTAACGTAACTTTTGGAATACCCAAACTCAGTAACGTAATCTGATTACATTCTGTTACTTTTAGATTACTTTCCCCTTAAGAGGCATTAGAAGAAGACAAAAATACATAAATGGCCATACATGGATGTTACATTTTACTTTATAGGTTGGTTATGTTGGCTTCTTCTAACCAATTGCTTTCTACTACATATAATAATACAATTAAATATGGAAGTATAAATTTGTCAAATWGTTTTACCTGAGCATAACCCCAAAACTAAGGACTTATTAGCCAGCCCTACTCTGTTGTTTAGGATTTTGTTGTCATGGAGGACTGATTGGGCTCGTTGATTCGAGATGAAAAATAAATGCTGCGCTCATGGAATGGCATGCTTTGAGCACTGAAGTAGCATAAAGTATAGTACTATTCACTGAAAAGTGCAATTTACATGTGAAAAATGTATGCCATAACCTGCATTTGCTAAATGCCTATGGTTTACCTTTTTGTTGGTCACGCTTTGATGTCTTGATAATATGCAGCTGTTTAAAGGGCAAATCCACAAATGAAACAATAACAAAACGGCTCCCTGCCCCTGTTTTGGTAAAAAGATGAGGGATGGGCCCGGAGAAATGTAACCACTCTCAGAATTATTGTTTTAACCATGTTATGAGGCTATACAGTGTAAGTTTACATTTATAATATTTACAAACATTGGAGAAAAACAAGCTTATATGTTTGGTTCTCATGGTTGGTTCTCAAGAAACAATGGATATACAGTACCAGTCAAAAGTTTGGACATACCTACTCATTCAAGGTTTTTCTTTATTTTTACTATTTTCTACATTGTAGAATAATAGTGAAGACCTCAAAACTATGAAATAACACCTATGAAATGATATGGTAACCCAAAAATATTTTTGATTCTTCGAAGTATACCCCCTTTGCCTTGATGACAGCTTTGCACACTCTTGGCATTCTCTCAACCAGCTTCACCTGGAATGCTTCTCCAACAGTCTTGAAGGAGTTCCCACATATGTTGAACACTTGTTGGCTGCTTTGTCTTCACTCTGCGGTCCAACTCATTCCAAACCTTATCATTTGGGTTGAGGTTGGGTGATTGTGGAGGCCAGGTCATCTGATGCAGCACCATCACCCTCCTTCTTGGTCTTATAGCCCTAACACAGCCTGGATGTGTGTTGGGTCATTGTCCTGTTGAAAAACAAATGATAGTCCCACTAAGCGCAAACCAGATGGGATGGCGTATCGCTGTAGAATCCTGTGGTAGCCATGCTGGTTAAGTGTGCTTCGAATTCTAAGTAAATCATTAACAGTGTCACCAGCAAAGCACCCCCACACCTCCTCTTCCATGCTTCACGGTGGGAACCACACATGTGGAGATCATCCATTTACCTACTCTGCATCTCACAAAGACACAGCGGTTGGAAACGAAAATCTCCAATTTGGACTCATCAGACCAGATTTCCACCGGTCTAATGTTCATTGCTCATGTTTCTTGGCACAAGCAAGTCTCTCCTTCTTATTGGTGTCCTTTAGTAGTGGTTTCTTGGCAGCAATTCGACCATGAAGGCCTGATTCACGCAGTCTTCTCTGAACAGTTGATGTTGAGATGTGTCTTACTTGAACTCTGTGAAGCATTTATTTGGGMTGCAATCTGAGGTGCAGTTAACTCGAATGAATTTATCCTCTGCAGCAGAGGTAACTCTGGGTCTTCCTTTCCTGTGGCGGTCCTCATGAGACCCAGTTTCATCACAGTGCTTGATGGTTTTTGCAACTGTACTTGAAGAAACATTCAAAGTTCTTGAAATGTTCTGCATTGCCTGACCTTCATGTCTTCAATGATAGACTGTCGATTTCTCTTTGCTTATTTGAGCTGTTCTTGCCATAATATGGGCTTGGTCTTTTACCAAATAGGGCTATCTTCTGTATACTAAATTGTCACAACACAACTGTTTGGCTCAAATGCATTAAGAATGAAAGAAATTCCAGAAATTAACATTCAACAAGGCACACCTGTTAATAGAAATGCATTCCAGGTGACTACCTCATGAAGCTGGTTGAGAGAATGCCAAGAGTGTGCAAAGCTGTCATCAAGGCAAAGGGTGGCTACTTTGAATAATCTCAAATATAAAATATGTTTTGATTTGTTTAACACTTTTTTGGTTACTACATCATTCCATATGTGTTATTTCATAGTTTTCATGTCTTCACTATTATTCTACAATGTAGAAAATAGTAAAAATAAAGAAAAACCCTTGAATGAGTAGCTGTGTCCAAACTTTTACAGTTGAAGTAGGAAGTTTACATACACTTAGGTTGGAGTCATTAAAACTCCTTTTTCAACCATTTCTCAAATGTATTGTTAACAAACTATAGTTTTGCCAAGTCGGTTAGGACATCTACTTTGTGCATGACACAAGTAATTTTTCCAACAATTGTTTACAGACAGATTATTTCACTTATAAGTCACTGTATCACAATTCCAGTGGGTCAGAAGTTTACATACATAAAGTTTACAGTGCCTTTAAACAGCTTGGAAAATTCCAGAAAATGATCTCATGGCTTTAGAAGCTTCTGATGGGCTAATTAACATCATTTGAGTCAATTGGAGGTGTACCTGTGGATGTATTTCAAGGACTACCTTCAAACTCAGTGCCTCTTTGGTTGACATCATGTGAGAATCAAAAGAAATTAGCCAAGACCTCATAAAAAAAATGTGGACCTCCACAAGTCTGGTTCATCCTTGGGAGCAATTTCCAAATGCCTGAAGGTACCACGTTCATCTGTACAAACAATAGTACGCAAGTATAAACACCATGGGACCACGCAGCCATCATACCGCTCAGGAAGGAGACGTGTTCTGTCTCCTAGAGATGAACGTACTTTGGTGCGAAAAGTGCAAATCAATCCCAGAACAACAGTAAAGGACCTTGTGAATATGCTGGAGGAAACAGGCACAAAGTATCTATATCCACAGTAAAACGAGTCCTATATCGACATAACCTGAAAGGCCACTCAGCAAGGAAGAAGCCACTGCTCCAAAACCGCCATAAAAAAGCCAGACTACGGTTTGCAACTGCACATGGGGACAAAGATCGTACCTTTTGGAGAAATGTCCTCTGGTCCGATGAAATAAAAATAGAACTGTTTGGCCATAATGACCATCGTTATGTTTGGAGGAAAAAGGGGGACGCTAGTTAAACAATTTAAAGGCGATGCTACCAAATACTAATTCAGTGTATGTTAACTTCTGACCCACTGGGAATGTGATGAAAGAAATTTAAGCTGAAATAAATCATTCTCTCTACTATTATTCTGACATTTCACATTCTTAAAATAAAGTGTTGATCCTAACTGACCTAAGACTGGGAATTTATACTAGGATTAAATGTCAGCAATTGTGAAAAACTGAGTTTAAATCTATTTGGCTAAGGTGTATGTAAACTTCCRACTTCAACTGTATATAAATATCATTTATACGTCCAAAAATGGATGTAGCAACTACAGATTGCCCCTTAAAGCCTATCAAAAGTGTGCAAGTTTGAGCATGTGTACATTAGACCTATAGATATATATTTTGTATCAGCATGAATTAGATTGAGAAATATAAAAGCCACACTTTTATTCCATAGGCTGGGATCCGCACTATGCAGCGGTTGCAAGAGCATATTTTCACTGGCTGTCCACTGGTTTCAAAAACAATGATTGATAGGCAACTTAAACTTCTTGAATTCAACCATTATTGGGTTCAAATACACATTTTAGATTTGTGAACTGCCATCCACGACAACCACAATCTGTAAGGCGTAAATAGCCAAATGAGAGAGCAGCAGCGTGATTCACATAAATGCGCTATGTAGATATCAATAATAAGTTATATCCGTATAACCGTAGACTACACCACTTCTGTCATCCTTACTTCCAAGCGTAGATTCAAATTGGATAATCCTTGGATGCTGACAGCAGTCCCACCATTGGAAGATATATCTTGGACTGTAGCCTACAAAAGCCTATTCCTGCTCTTTTCCTGCGGTCCATCAAACACTTTTCGTGTGTCATTATAGTGGTCTCTGTCTTGTGGTCAGACTTGCTCAGGTGGAACAATCTTAAACTTGCACCTTTTTTCAAAGCTGATTTGAATGTCATTGAGACAACAGAGAATTGTCAAAGATTTTTTTTGCAAACATCCTTTCTGAATTTAAATGTAATCCTTGAAGTAATCTAGTTTTACAAAAGTATCTGTAATCTGATTACAATATTTTTGCTGGTAACGTAACGAATTAGAGTTACCGTTTTTTGTAATCCCTTACATGTAACAGATTACATGTAATCCGTTACTCCCCGACCCTGCTATTCAAGCACTACCAAGCCATTTTCCTGTCAGCTTGGATCTAATCATGTCTTCAGCATGAGGAAACACTTGATGAAAGCAGGGGGAAGAGGAAAGCTGTTTCAAAAAAAAGGAGGCAGATGTTAGAGAGAGATACTGTACTACTCTAATAGGCCTAATAGTCGCAACAACTGACACTATTTCGCAGGTTATATCAAGCTGTAACAGACAGAACATATTCCAGGCTATACCTGACCTGACACGATATCACGTGACAAAACTTAACAAGATGCAACAAGTGTTCACATAATCTTGGAATGCAGAATCAAACTTTGCATGCCCTAGCTAGCTAGCTATTTGATTTTACATGTTAACAGTCTGCCATGAGAGACTATTGTTCCTTTGAAATGGCATTGGGTTAGGTTGCTTTGGGTCTTTCAACACAACTGCCTGTTGTCTGGGAGGGAAGGAACTAAGAAACTCACTTCAGCGCTTGACATCAAAGAGTGGAAAATATGTACTGGCACCACAATGACTTACGCAACTCTTCTAAACTTGAAAAGCTAAACATGATTGGTTCTGAAAGCAGTGAAACTCTCCATAAATGTTCACTATTTAAGCTGTAATATTATGTTGAAGACACAATTTTGCTATTATAACAATGTTCTACACTTATCTAGTTCACTGTACATAGTCCATCTGTAAACAGCCCACCCAATTTACCTACCTCATCCCCTTACTGTTTTTATTTATTTACTTTTCTGCTCTTTTGCACACCAGTATCTCTACTTGCACATGATCATCTGATGATTTATCACTCCAGTGTTAATCTGCTAAATTGTAATTATTCGCTCCTATGGCCTATTTATTGCCTACCTCCTCATGCCTTTTGCACACAATGTATATAGACTCATTTTTTCCCCCTACTGTGTTATTGACTTGTTTATTGTTTACTCCATGTGTAACTCTGTGTTGTTGTCTGTTCACACTGCTATGCTTTATCTTGGCCAGGTCGCAGTTGTAAATGAGAACTTGTTCTCAACTAGCTTACCTGGTTAAATAAAGGTGAAATATTTTTTTTTTTAACTGTGACAGAGGTGAAATACAATACAGTGTGGAGAGACAACATAAAGAGGGTGAAGAGGTTGAAGTCAAAGTAATGTTGAAAGGGCGCTACAAACAGTATCATGACTGTAAAGGGTTTACCTTGAAGGTTCACCTCAGCTCAGATGTGTTTCACCTGAGAGTTTAGAATTAATCTTATGAACAGAAGAAGACAAACCAACAAACAACTAGAGTAGCTGTAAATAGGGTACCCTACCAGTCAGAGCCAAATCAATAGTAAACCTTGGGTACTGGGTATGTTCAGGACGTAAAACAAAAGTGGCACAGTCGGTAGAGCATGGCACTTGCAACGATTCCCGCTGGGGACACCCATACATAAAAATGAATGCATGCATGACTGTAAGTCACTTTGGATAAAAGCGTCTGCTAAATTGCATATATTATAATTATGTATTTCTTTATATTAAATGTCATTATAATATTACTGATGTTAGCAACCCATAACCAAGTAGAATCTCAGTCACTGGTCAGCATTGGGCCTGAGCCAGCCCAATATTGGTGTTGGCTGTGGTTTATGGAATACAGGGCTATATTTGGATGCCATTATGGATTGCTTTACCATGCTTTTTCCATTCTCCCATTCTTAAGCGCAAAACATATCCTTTAGGGCTTGTTTGAGGATCCAAATAAATCCCAAATTACAGCTTTCTTGATATTTTTTGAAAACCTGTCCAAAAAAAGACAACTGTACCATGTCAGATATAGAGTTGAAATGTATTCAATTTTGAGTTTGCATCCCAATATTACACTTTATATACATCACAGAAGACTGAACTATAACAAAACTGGATTTTTGTCTGTTTTTTTWWWAAACAATCTTTATTCTGAAAAATATTAATAACATTCTACCCATGAGACAAAAAGGGCCATTTTGGTCATTTACTGCAGGATAGGGGCACACTAAACTAAATAACTATCATACGAGTGAGGAGTCACCCAAATATTGTGTGCATGCTGGCCTGCTTGCTACGTTTCATTTGTTACAAGACACTAAGGACTCTGAGGCACAATCAGTCATTAGCTTTCAAACAAATTATAGAATATAATGTCCAATAACATCCACTCCAGTAAGTAATAAAAGCATGTCAAGCCATTGATCATGTGCTTCTAAGGACCCTAGTGAAATATTCCTTTACTGTGTTTCCACTACAGGTGCATCGGGCCTATTCCTAACTATCGGTCTAGTAGAGCTGAATTATTCCTAAATCCAACTGTGTGTGTGTGTGTTTATCTGTGCGTGCGTGTGTGCAACACCTTTAGTCATTTCTTTGCTCCCTGTATCTGACAGACAGACAGGGCCCAGAGCCCACAGTCAGTGCAGAGCAGGTTACTTTTCTTCTATATCTGTTGACTTTCTGCCAGACCTGGGTTCAAATACCTTTCAAAATATTTCAAATACTTAAAGCATTTGCGCTACCTTGCCTGGAGTGCCAGTTTGTCATTTTAGGACTATTGTATTAGTCCATTAAGTCAGGCAAGCTCAATCGAACACAGACACAATATTTGAAATTATTTCAAATAGTCTTTAAACCCAGGTATGTTGGCTGGTCTGGTGTTCCTCTCCTTGSCCTGACAAGAGTGAAAGGAAACGGTGCACTACTCAGTAGCTCTGCATTTAGCTCTCACCGTATTTCAATCTGTGTCATGGAAAAAAGGCAGAAAGGCAGAGGCAGAAAAAAGGCAAAAGGGCACCAGAACCCCCCCCCCCCCATGAAAAAACAAACACCAGATAGCTGCAGTGAAATATGTTGTTTTACAGGGCCAGACATAGTAGTACAGCACCCCTGGAGTAAATTAGGATTAAGTGCCTTGCTCAATGGCACATCAACCAATTTTTCACCTTGTCGGCTTTGGTAATTGAACCAACAACCTTTTGGTTACTGGCMCAACGCTCTCACCGCTAGACTACCTGTCGCCCCAATTCTGCTGTTAGCATGTGATTGTGATAGCTCTGTTAGCCCTGTGGTGCTATGAGGATTTTCAGTATGGCAGTATGTGAAGTGGAGTAACACTTTCAACTGTAAAGTCTTGTACTAGCTTTACACACGCAGCCTGTCTTTCCTGGACTCAGTGTGTGTTGAACAATTAATAACTGTAGAGTGAATCTCCACAATGAAAGTGCTCTCATCCAGAAYTTGTGTATGCTTAATTGATCTACTCCAGAGCACTATGCATCAACCTCAAGCCACAGACTACTACGATGTCCCATAGATGACACGTCACATGCTGCTATAGTAACAACAAATTGTAATGCGTTGTCTCTCCATTAGATCAAAATGGGTTCAATTAACTGTATAGGCGGTTTGGTTGTTTAGCAACAAAACCAATGGGTGCGCAACTATGGGGCAAAACAGACAAGGTTGGCTTAGATTGTTGACAACATGTATACCATATTWAAAAAAAAAAAATGTTGTTGCCATATTAGCCTAGACGTGACATCAGTCAAAACACCTCAAAACAAGACATGGTATCAAGAACAAGATAAAACTAGCTGAAACGAGCCACTTACGATTTCCCCATGGCAGCATCTTGTCATTGTTGCTAGCTATCTGTCCATCCAGAATCACAACACACACAGACTTCTGCCGCATTGAAGCACACGCATCGTTTTCGTGCCGTTATCAGCTAACCCGTCTATATATCCAACAAAAACACCACACATGTTAAGCAAATGTCTATGGAAAGGTAATAACCTGACAAACAGATAGCTATTTAAAAACATGAAACTAAATCTCGATGCTTGGTTGTTAACTGAAATCAGAGGGAGCCTGAGGTACTGTACGTGACACAGATTGAACGTAGAGGAATTGGAATTGGTAATTGCATTGCAACACTTTCATTCTGTGGCAGAATTGGTTCTAAGGAAGCATGGTGCTGCAGGGTCTGATCTAATCAAGAGGAGACGAGAGAGGAGCAGACAGGCAGTTCTGTTTAGAATAGACAGTCAACATCAGGGGATTATAAACAAAGAATAAGAGTGACACAAAAACAAGGACAGGATATTCACTAGTGATTGCCTTTTATTGTTCAGACATTCTTGTAGTTATGGTTAAACAAGGGTCCTATACATCCCCTATATCAACAGGCTGATTGTCTCTGTCCATATACATTAGGACACTGACTTATTTTCACTGGTGTGGCAACCTGCCAACCACATAGTGTATGTGTATAGAGTAGGGTTGGGAGGTATACCGTACAGTATATATTATATCCCGGGGTATTTTGAAAAAACCTTTATGATTTTCCAATACCGTCAATATAGGTTTTTTATAAATGTGAATATTTGTAGTTTAAAAAAAATACCTGCAGTCAACTTGTGCACCGACAATAGATAAAGCAGATTACGTTCATAATTTCACCTCTTAGATTATTTTCATGATGAAGTTTACCGGTACTAGCTTCCCAAAACAGTTGTTTGAGCCAGTCACGTGTGTTTTTTACAAAGAAGCACAACGAACAAAACTGGAGATTTGTGAGCTGAGTCACTCCTGCAGCGTAATTTAAGTGAGGTGATCAAGTTACATTGCATGAAATTCACTAGTAATGTTAGCCAGTTATATATCTTATAACTATTAAATTAACTAACTATGTAAGGTGTGCCATAATTTATGTCCAGCTGGGTTTTGCTAACTTGCTAATGTTAGCTAGCTAAGTGGCTAAAGTTAGCTTGAAAGATCAAGCTTCTTGGTCGCTAACAGCAGCACAGACAATCTCCTCCTGKATTAAGATCACTGCTGTCTAGTATTTGTTTTATGTATGCCGCAAAATGCATTTTAAGATACTTGCATGAGCTGGGTTGTCTGTCTTACTAGTAAATGTTTGCATGCGCTCGTTCGCATTTATCTAGCATCAGCTATGGGGATTCTTTAGTACTTGTTAGAATTCTGGTAAGTGATGTTTTTTTGCCTTTTTTACGTAAAAAGAAAAAGGCCCCTTGTGCGCAGTACCGGTAATGCTGTATACCACGGGATGGCACAGGCACGCTATGAAGGTATGGAAATCTGAACGTCGCCCAACACTAGAACAGAGTTTGAGAAGATGCGAAGTTGTTCAAAGATATCACCTCTATCAGAAACCAATTCAACATTATAGTTAAACCAACCATCGAGATCAACATCTGCAGTACCTTCAATTGTTATTATGAAGGCCACATTCCTGAATAGATTGGCTACACTTCACAATGATTGGCTGTCCATTAACAGCTGCCTATCATTGGAGAGTATGAAAAGGGGGGAAAATAGAAAGGAGAGAACAGCTGGTTGCCAGGAAACACCACAGCACAGTGAATCAACTAACCAATCTGCTGCTGCTGGGTCAGGGACGTAGACTTACTGAACATACTTCACATATGTGCACAATAGAAGGTTAAAACTGGATTGGAGTCACAGTATAATCAAGTACACACACACACAACATGGGGTTTAGATTTGGGTGGAAAGGGTTCAAGGAGCTACTGAGCATACATTCACACAACAGAATAGATGAGATAGAGAGGGTTCAGGGAAAGGGTTCAGTGCACACAGAGACGTACAGTACCTACTGATCATACATACTGTGCGTGAACACACAATAGCTATAGACGGAGAAGAGAAGAGTCAAAGCCAGGAATACAAACATGAAAGTAGTTTATAGCCTCCTGCCCTATCCTCTGCTCACTGTAGACAAGCTGCATGTACTATGGATACATCATCTCTTCACGTTTTTACTGAGACAGCTTGACCGACGGTTGACTGTCAGAGGCACAGCTGAGACTCATATGCAGTCAATGACCAAAAGAGAGCACTTTTGGTCATTGACAGCAGGAAAGGGCTACATCAGCCATAAATCCCCTTGTGACAGGGGGGAATGGAAGCTTGGCTACAGGGAGTGGCACTTGAACGCAAGCTTCACAAACACATTTGATTGTTAAAACAGTTGTAGCCTGTCTATCTTTGGGTAACAGGGTTGATGTGTTATGCTTGACCCGCTCAGTTTTCCAACACTAAACACTAGAAAATGGTCAAAGAGTATAACCAGCTCACCTGCTTTTACACTATGATTTTTGACTATCAGATGTTCAATGTTTATTTTTATTTTAGAGTTCAGTTTACGTAACAGGATTGACCTTAAAATGAGGGACAGATGTAAATTAATCACTAATCACATTAAATAAATATTAATCTTCAGAAATGACTTTGTCAAAGCAAAAAAATAACTTGGGCTTAACAATAATGATGAAACTTGTAGAAATGACACAAGGTTGATGTCAAAATGCTGAATTTTGGCACTTTAGCAAGTCTTTATTCATATGAAAAAAGACTTTTAAAATGCAATATTGGTGCAAAATGTCTACTTAAAATATCAAAGGGATGCAAAAGGCACTCTTTTTGTAGAGTGACCAATCTGGCCTCTGCTCACTCTGAAGACAAGCTGCATGTACATGTACTATGAATACATCATGTCTTCACGCTTTTACTGAGACAGCTTGACTGACAGTTGGCTATTAGAGTCACAGCTTGCCTCATATCTGCTCTGCTCATGTCATTGATSCCTTATCGAAAGCTTTTACACTATAACAGTATATAGAGCTTCAGTAAAATTATGGCCACTTAAACTAGAAACACATTTAGTAAATACATTTGAGCTATGGCACCCTCAAAGCTACATTTGAACAGCAGTCCAGAATGTTGGGATTTAATTGCAATTGATCGATTACATTTTTGAACATTTTCAACATACTGTATAGTATCTCCTGTTGCTGTACAGTATCCCCTGTTGATGTCACATTGAGTGGATTTAGTGGGATAGTTCAATGGGTACCTCTAGTGGAGAGAGAACTCTATGGGCCAGTTGAAATGACTCACCCAGGAGTCAATATTTTAAAGTCTATTGCTACAATCAAAACCACTAACTAACATTATCTATTCATGAAGATTCCTAAAAATTGTTTGGTTCATCAACCACAGAGAATGGACAATAACTCCATGCGATCGGCGCAACTACACAGTTCACAACTCCCTTAATAACAGACTGCTCTCTGACTCAGTGGCCAAATATTGTACCCTCTAGTCTAATCTTTTGTGGACAAACACACGTAATATAGGATGGTATCGCAGCGTCTGTCAACAGACTGTGGGATGCGACGACTAACAAGGAACTTTGTTCCGGTGCACAGRTTTTTTTCGTAACAAATAACAATTTTACAGGTGTTCGCATCTTTCGAATTTTGGAAGGGGAGAGGACATTTGTCCAATGATTTGTCTCAGAGTTTCCATTTAGGGCGGTGGAGACCTTGCTAGTCTCGTTATCTCCTCCTAGGACTTAATCGAGCATCTGACGCAATTACGCAAGATTTTTGTTCTGGGTTCCTGAGACGATGTAACCTTCCTGAGACGATGTAACAGTTCTGTTGAATCAAAATACATTTTATTTGTCACATGCACCGAATACAACAGGTGTAGACATAACAGTGAAATGCTTACTTACAAGCCCATAACCAACAATGCAGTTAAAAAAAAAATAAGTGTAAAGAAAGCATTAACTAAAAATAAACTGAAGTTTAAAAAAAAAAAAAAAAGAAAAAAAGAAAATATAAAATAACTAATAATTAAAGAGCAACAGTAAAATAAAAAGGTAGCAAGGCTATATACAGGGGGAACTGGTACAGACTCAATGTGCTGGGGCACAGGTTAGTTGAGGTAATATGTACATGTAGGTAGAGTTAAAAGTGACTATGATAATAATACATAGATAATATATAGATAATGAACAGAGTAGCAGCAGTGTTGAAATGGTGTGGGTGGATGGGGGGGTCAATAGAATTAGTCCGGGTAGCCATTTTGATTACCTGTTCTTGGAGTCTTATGCCTTGAGGGTAGAAGCTGTTAAGAAGCCTTTTGGACCTAAGACACGGCGCTCCGGTACCGCTTGCCGTGCGGTAGCAGAGAGAACAGTCTATAACTAGGGTGGCTGGAGTCTTTGACAATTTTTGGGCCTTATTGAGGATCAGCATGGCAGATGTGTTATACAGTGTTTGAATACAGTATAGTATAACAAACAGTAATAACAACATCTGGTATACATACTGCGTTAAAATACTAATGCGAGAGTTCTGTATCATTATATTTCTACACACTTCACAATCCACACCCACCCTTAGAGACAGACAGACAGACAGACAGACAGACAGACAGACAGACAGACAGACAGACAGACAGACAGACAGACAGACAGACAGACAGGCAAAACCTGTGCTGAGGGCCTGACTCTTTCCAACAAGGGTCATTGTGGAAGAGCACCTACGTGTGAGCATGTTGCATGAATGCAAGCTTTCAACAGTAGACTGCATAGTGCAGTATGTGTGAATATGTGTGTGTGCGTGCGTGCGCATTTATGTGTGTGCGTGTCTCCCTGTGTGTTTGTGTGTGTGTGCATGTGTGTGTGCGTGCGTTTGTGCTTGTGTGTGTGTGAAGGCCAATTGATCCAACTTAACAGTCTCTGAATGTGCTCTCTGTGAGAGCTACTGACCCCACCATACAGTATGAAAGGGATGTAACAAGACGCTCTAAACCAACACAGTACTGTGTAGTATGAATATAGTATTTAAACCCACATACAGTATAGCTTCAACAAGAGCATTACATGTTTTATTCTGTAGATCAGGGATAGGCAACTTTGATGGGTGTGGGGGCCACAAAAAAATCTGAACTCATCATGAGGGGCCGCAGTGGCTCGCAGGTCTGCGTACCCACATCCATACCCACACCTTGCAAGCAAAACAATTTAGTGGCCCCCCTCTTGACAGTGGAGAGAAACATTTTTGTTTTAGAGTGCATTTACTGCAATCAATAATTTTTTTCATGGGACTTAAATAAAAATGTTAAGTTTGCTGCAATTCTACAAATTTTTCCATGAGGTGGAGAGAAATGTTGGCAGGTTTTTATGATATCTGAGTAAGAGTGACTAACAAAATCAATGTGGGCCCCCGGTCGGTAATTTGACCATGATTACTACAAGTTTAGATAACTTACCAATAAAACCATTTTTGCTGACATGGGGTAATTGAGTGACTGTCAGTGACTGACATAACAGGAGAAAAACCAAATTTTGAAATTGCACCGTGTGTATTCGAATATTCTAACTCTCAACAGTAAATTGAGACCCCGACTGAGTTCCTCCCACCCAAAAAAATATATATGTATTTTTTCTTTGTTTTGRAAATTGATCTCCGGGCCTTCAAAATGGGGGCTGCAGGCTGGCAGTTGCCCCTCCCTGCTATATACACTAGGCGTGGGTGGTATACTGTATATACATTATGCCCTGGTATTTGAAACAGCCACGGGATGGTTTTTCAATATCGTCAATACTGTTGAAACTATTTATAAGTTTTACAATAGATTTGTGAATATTTGTAGCTTATTTTTAAGTACATATCTGCAGTCAACTTGTACAATACGTTAGGAGATGAAGCAGATTGCGTTCTTCATTTCACCTGTCACATTATTTTACATTATGAAGCTTACCATAGTTCCCCAGAAAAGTTGAGCCAGTCACATTTGTTTGTAAATAGCACAATGGGAGAAAGTGGAAGCTGTGTATATGGTTTAACTTGCTAGTTAGCTAAGTAAGTGGCTAAATTAATAAGGAGACAAGGCATCATATAGTGTTAGCTTTCGGCAGTGTTTGAGAAGCAATTTGGATTTTATTTTATTTAACCTTTAACTGTGGATGCATTATCTGTACTGCTGCCACTGCTATCTATCCTGATTTCCTTGCATTTTTTCTCCTCTCCGTTCTCTGCCCCTCAGTCTGCCCCTATTCTCAGATCAGAGCAGGCAGGCCCGTTGCCCTAGCGACTCAAGACTCCACACAGACAGTCCTTCAGACAAGCATGCATCAAAACTTGCACAGTGGCTCTCATTGTAAAATGTCCAAACTCACCAAAAATGACATTCGGTAGCTACTACATATACATACACATATGTATATACATACATATATACATATACACAGTGGGGCAAAAAAGTATTTAGTCAGCCACCAATTGTGCAAGTTCTCCCACTTAAACATATGAGAGAGGCCTGTAATTTTCATCATAGGTACACTTCAACTATGACAGACAAAATGAGGGAAAAAAATCCAGAAAATCACATTGTAGGATTTTTAATGAATTTATTTGCAAATTATGGTGGAAAATAAGTATTTGGTCAATAACAAAAGTTTAAGACACGGTTGGCCATTTCCTTACCACTACTCTCGACGTAGTATAGGCCTAGACCACGAAGGGGTAGACGCGGTGGCAGCAGTACGACTCTGCAACCCTCTCTCCACAATTGTGCGTCAAGAGCCGCACGAGCTGTATAGCTAGGCACCACTGGGTTGTCGAGTGGAGAGCGGAACCATGGTTTGGTGGCGGAGACATGCCACTCAGGCTGGGAATTGGGCCTTAGCAGGAGGCAAATCACGGTCAATCCTCTGATGCTTGTGTGAGAACGCGGCCAATCACAGACTGGGCTGGGCCGTCGCAACTTTTGTCCATTCTACTGTACAGATTCGCGGGATATTGTTATATGCTTCACCAGTCATGACGGTCAATCACCCTCCGCTCTGGGCATTCCATGTCACACGAGCTACCCGACTTTGCGGTCGTGCGCGGCACAAATGATCATGAGAAGGTGAGTTATCAGCCCAGAACACACGCAGGACCTGGTCAATGAGCCCTGAAGAGAGCTGGGACCACAGTCTCAGCAAAGAATAACTCATTAGTACATCAAGCGGACTACGCCCGTATGGATTCAACGGATCCTGCAACGCCGCACGCGCACAGTCCATCCTGCTCCAGACGCCCACGCGCAACTGTTCCAGGTGCCTGCTCTGACAGTTGCAACTGACCATCTGGATGATCTACTGCCGGAGGAACTGGACGAATGACGCTCAATGGGGCGTCCGATGAGAGCTCACCACACATACTTACCCGCCTTTTTGTTCTGTGTTGTCGTACCTGTACCACTCCAGCGCCCTCCGTTCACTCGGTGTCTGTGTTCGGCAGCAGCAACGGAGTCAGCAAGACTTCGAGTGATCACAGCGCTCTAACTAGACCACCAGGGCCCACAAACTCGGTCTGACAGTCTTCATCGCGCAGCTGGGGCACGAATGCTTCAATTTCCTCAAGTGATATCATTTTATTGTGGACTCGACTTTTTCCTCTCGCCGAATGGGAGGACTCACTGGCCTGCCCACTCGGATTGCGCCAAGTGGGCACATTGCGATGCGGTGCCCACTTGTACGATGCTGCCGAGAACTCTTGTCAATAAGCTATTATCCTCCTTTTCGCCTCTCTTTCGCCTTAACACCAGGGAAGTATCTCGCGCGCTCTCCGTGCTGGTCTTCACCGCAGTGACCAACACGGCCACTCACGACAGACCACACAGCGAGCAGGGCTAACTAAGGAGTGGGCTGCCGCTCACGTAGAAGCATCTTTCGCAACGGCATCTCTGCGCATGGCTTTGGCCCTAGCCACTGCGCCCTCATCAGAGCGCTCTGACACCCACACAGTCCAGAGAGAATCTTCTTTGCCGTACGCTGGAGAGTATGTACATCAGGTCCGCTCATGCGCCTACGCCGCATCTCCAGCCCGAACAGCCGTGTATATGTGCATGCTCTTGCCTGAAGAAAGATCTGTGTTAGGCGCAGGGCAGCGCGCGACTATAACTGCGCTGATTGGCACCGCTGCTCGCATAATTCCTGGTGTCAATTCTCGCATCAAGCTAACGCATGCCCACGAGAGCGCGGTTAATGTGCAAGTCCTCCCTGCAATTGCCATCAAGAGTTTCGCGCAAAGGCTTTCTGTACCCTGGGAAATATTACGAAGATTGGCTTTTCTGATGTATCAAATACTTATGTCATGCAATAAAATTGCAAATAAATTACTTAAAATATACAATGTGATTTTCTGGATTTTTTTTGTCCGTCTTCATAGTTGAAGTGTACCATGATAGAAATTACAGCCTCTCCATGTTTGTAAGTGGAAAACTTGCAAAATGGCGTGTATCAAATACTTTTCTCCCACTGTATATATATATATATATATAGAGAGAGAGAGAAGAGAGAGAGAGAGAGAGAGAGAGAGAGAGAGAGAGAGAGAGAGAGAGAGAGAGAGAGAAGAGAGAGAGAGAGAGAGAGAGAGAGAGAGAGAGAGAGAAGAGAGAGAGAGAGAGATAGATAGATAGATACCATGTGACGTACCTTTGAGACGTGTTTTTGTACTTCTGCCTGAAAAACAAGATGAGGGGTGTACATTAGATTAGTAGGCCATACAAGGTACGTCATCGCTCTGACTGTGTCCAAATAGCACCCCATTCCCTGCATAGTGTACTACTTTAAACAGATCCCCCTATGGGTCTGGTCAAAAGTAGTGCTCTATATAGGGAAATAGCGTGCCATTGAGACATAGCCAGATATAAATAATGAGTATGTTTCTGCTCTGGAGCAGTCTGGTCTAGGAGATTCAGATTAGTCATGTACATTTATGTTTTCTCTCTCCTCTCCAGTCAGTCATCTCCTTCTAACTATAGGGTAGTGGAGAACACACACACACACACACACACACACACACACACACCACACACACACAACACCAACACACACACACACACACACACACACACACACACACACACACACACACACACACACACACACACACACACACACACACACACTTCTTCACCAGGGTGTTTAATCTGGTGTGAAGATCCAGTGAAGAGGAGGAATGTTGCAAAAGAATCACTGGAATTATCACACTCACAAGCAATTATTTCAACAGCAGTAAATTATGCATCACACAAAATGTTTTTTTCAGATTTTATAAAAAGTGCTTGAAATTGTACTTTAAAGCATTAAGACAAGAGACAGCTTCAACAAGAAAGTTATGAGAAAAGAGCAAAATCACTCCAATTTGCTCAATCATTTTAAAAAAAAATTTTCCCTAGACTGTTAGATTGAACTGTAGCCCTGTATGTGGCCTATTCCTATACAGATGCTCAGTGTGACATCATGTCATTTCAGGGAGGGGAGAAGTGCTCAGTGGAGAGTCCTGACTATACAATGAGTCTGTGTGTGTGTGTGTGTGTGTGTTGTGTGTGTGTGTGTGTGTGTGTGTGTGTGTGTGTGTGTGTGTGTGTGTGTGTGTGTGGTGTGTGTGTGTGTGTGTGTGTGTGCGTGCGTGCGTGCGTGCGTGCGTGCGTGCGTGCGTGCGTGCGTGCGTGCGTGCGTGCGTGCGTGCGTGCGTGCGGTGCGTGGTGTTGCTCTTTGTGAGCTGAGGTGATTATAATGCTGGAGCAGAGATTTAATATCTGAGATCAGGCAGCCGTCAGTCCGTCAATCAGCCAGCCAGCGAGCGATCACCGCTTACCCCAGCTTGGTTGACTTAGATCAGCCCGCTAAAGAGGATATACAGGTATCTGCTCTGCTCTACCTCTGTTACCCCTACTCTCCTCTCCACTCTTTCCTCTGCTCTCCTCTCCTCCCCTCTCTCCTATCCCTCCTCTTCTTTCCTTTCTTCCCCTCTGCTCTCCTCTCCCTTTCTATCCTCTCCTCCTCCCCCCTTTATATCCTCTCCTCCTCTACTTCTCCTATCCTATCCTATTCTCTTTACTTATCTCTTCTCCTTTCCTTCCTCTCCTATCCTCTAGAACGCTATTTTTTCTCGTCCCCCTCCCTCCTCTCATCTATCTCCAATCCTATCTTCTTCTCTCCCATCCCTCCTCTTAAACCCCTCTCCTCCCCCGCTCTGCTCCATAGCAACACACTGTCTGTCTCCTACACCAGTGAGCCACAGGTATTCAGGGGATTACATTGAGAGGCAGGTGTGTGTGTGTGTGTGTGTGTGTGTGTGTGTGTGTGGTGTGTGTGTGTGTGTGTGTGTGTGTGTGTGTGTGGTGTGTGTGTGTGGTGTGTGTGTGTGTGTGTGTGTGTGTGTGTAGGTTACTTTCTAAATGTAATCCGTTAGATACTAGTTACAAAATTGTAAACAGTAACGTAACTTTTGGACAACCCAAACTCTGTAACGTAATCTGATTACATTCAGTTACTTTTAGATTACTTTCCCCTTAAGAGGCATTAGAAGAAGACAAAAATT
>NC_036839.1:28781458-28978490 GCF_002910315.2 Salvelinus sp. IW2-2015
CTCTCAATACTTTGTTATATACCCTTTGTTGGCAGGACAGAGGTCAAACGTTTTCTGTAAGTCTTCACAAGGTTTTCACACACTGTTGCTGGTATTTTGGCCCATTCTCCATGCAGATCTCCTCTAGAGCAGTGATGTTTTGGGGCTGTTGCTGGGCAACACGGACTTTCAACTCCCTCCAAAGATTTTCTATGGGGTTTAGATCTGGAGACTGGCTAGGCCACTCAAGACCTTGAAATGCTTTTACGAAGCCACTCCTTCGTTGCTGGGCGGTGTGTTTGGGATCATTGTCATGCTGAAAGACCCAGCCACGTTTCATCTGCATGCCCTTGCTGATGGAAGGAGGTTTTCCCTCAAAATCTCACAATACATGGCCCCATTCATTCTTTCCTTTACACGGTTCAGTCGTCCTGGTCCCTTTGCAGAAAAACGCCCAAAGCATGATTTTCCACCCCCATGCTTCACAGTAGGTATGGTGTTCTTTGGATGCAACTCAGCATTCTTTGTCCTCCAAACACGACGAGTTGAGTTTTTACCAAAAAGTTCTATTTTGGTTCATCTGACCAATATGACATTCTCCCAATCTTCTTTCGGATCATCAAATGCTCTCTAGCAAACTTCAGACGGGCCTGGACATGTACTGGCTTAAGCAGGGGGACACGTCTGGCACTGCAGGATTTGAGTCCCTGGTGGTGTAGTGTGTTACTGATGGTAGGCTTTGTTACTTTGGTCCCAGCTCTCTGCAGGTCATTCACTAGGTCCCCGTTGGGTTCTGGGATTTTTGCTCACCGTTCTTGTGATCATTTTGACCCCACGGGGTGAGATCTTGCGTGGAGCCCCAGATCGAGGGAGATTATCAGTGGTCTTGTATGTCTTCCATTTCTAATAATTGCTCCCACAGTTGATTTCTTCAAACCAAGCTGCTTACCTATTGCAGATTCAGTCTTCCCAGCCTGGTGCAGGTCTACAATTTTGTTTCTGGTGTCCTTTGACAGCTCTTTGGTCTTGTTAATAGTGGAGTTTGGAGTGTGACTGTTTGAGCTTGTGGACAGGTGTCTTTTATACTGATAACAAGTTCAAACAGGTGCCATTAATACAGGTAACGAGTGGAGGACAGAGGAGCCCTTTTAAAGAAGAAGTTACGGGTCTGTGAGAGCCAGAAATCTTGACATAACTGGCCATATATGGATGTTACATTTTACTTTATGGGTTGGTTATGTAGGCTTCTTCTAACCCATTGCTTTCTACTACATATAATAATACAATTAAAGTATATCTTTACATTAATATATATAATTTATAAGTCCAAAAATTAATGTAGCAACTACAGATTGCCCATTTAAGTCTATCAAAAGTGTGCGAGTTTGAGCATGTGTCCATTAGGCCTATGGATGTATTTTTATCAGCATGAATTAGATTGAGGAATAAAAGCCCTATGTTTATTCCAAAGGCTGGGATCCACACTATGCAGCTGTTGCTACTTGTTACCTGCTGTCCACTGGTTTCAAAAACAATGATTGATAGGCAGCATAAACTTCTTGAATTCAACTATTATTGGGTTCAAATATACATTTAGATTTGTGAACAACCACAATCCGTAAACCGCAAATAGCTAAATGAGAGAGCAGCAGTGTGACTCACATCATTGTGCTATGTAGATATCAATAATAAGTGATATCTGTATCGCCGTAGACTACACCACTGCTGTCATCCTTACCTCCAAGCGTTTATTCAATTTGGATCATCTTTGGATGCCGACAGCAGTCGCACCATTGGAAGACATAGCTTGGACCGTAGCCTACAAAAGCCCATTCCTGCTCTTTTCCCGCATTTGGTGTGTCATCATAGTGGTCTCTGACTTGTGGTCAGACTCGCTCAGATGCAAAAAAAAATTATTTGCGCTATTGTTCAATGCTGATTTGAACATCATTGAGAAAACAGTGAAGTGTCAAACATTTTTTTTCGCAAACATCCTTTCTGAATTTAAAAGTAATCCTTTAAATAATAATCTAGTTTTTCAAAGTATCTGTAATCTGATTGCAATATTTTTGCTTGCAACACAACGGATTACAGTTACCGTCTTTTTGTAATCCCATACTTGTAACGGATTACATGTAATCCGTTACGCTCCAACTCTGTGTGTGTGTGCGTGCATGCGTGCGTAGAGAGGAGATGCTCAGGGGACAGTGTGTGATTGAGGACTATGTGATCAGGGATTTCAGCGGTGGATTGTGTGTGTGGGCGAAAACATGTGTACTGTGAGTGCACATTATAATGAACTATTGAATACATAATGAGTTTAGACAAGCTTCAGTGATAAACAGTTTGCTACTACTGCGACACGTTTGTCAGATACAAGTTTAACAGCTATATAATCGACCCATTCATTTGTTGTAAACTGTGAAAAATATATATTATGCAACTGCAAATTAGTGTAATCATAGTGCCAGCTGTATTTAGCTTAATCAATCTTATGTGGTAACATATTGATTATAAGGTAAAAAATAGAACTGCTGAAGAACACATATTATACCATTATTACTTCCATTAAATCTTTCATTAATTTGTTCATTCATGTACTGTAAAAACAGTAGGTAAATACAAATACTGATATCGGCTTACAGTAAGTACCAGTCAAAAGTTTGGACACACATTTTTACAAATGTTCTACATTTTAGAATAATAGTGAAGACATCTAAACTATGAAATGAAAGAACACATATTGAATCATGTAATAACCCCAAAAAGTGTTAAACAAATCAAAATATATTTTAGATTCTTCAAAGTAGCCACCCTTCACCTTGATGACAGCTTTGCACACCCATGGCATTCTCTCAACCAGCATCATAAGGAATGCTTTTCCAACAGTCTTGAAGGAGTTCCCACATATGCTGAACACTTGGTGGCTGCTTTTCCTTCACTCTGAGGTCCAACTCATCCCAAACCATCTCAATTGGGTTGAGGTCGGGTGATTGTGGAGGCCAGGTCATCTGATGCAGCACCACCACTCTCCTTCTAGTTCAAATAACCCTTACCTAGCCTAGAGGTGTGTATTGGGTCATTGTCCTGTTGAAAAACAAATGATTGTCCCACTAAGCACAAACCAGATGGGATGGCGTATTGCTGCAGAATGCTGTGGTAGCCATGCAGGTTAAGTGTGCTTTGAATTCTAAAGAAATCACTGACGGTGTCACCAGCAAAGCACCCCCACACCATCACACCTCCTCCTCCATGCTTCGCGGTGGGAACCATACATATGCAGAGATCATCTGTTCACCTACTCTGCATCTCAAATTTGGACTCACCAGACCAAATGACAGATTTCCACCGGTCTAATGTCCATTGCTTGTGTTTCCTGGCCCAAGCAAGTCTCTTCTTATTATTGGTGTCCTTTAGAAGTGGTTTCTTGGCAGCATTTCGACCATGAAGGCCTGAATCACGCAGTCTCCTCTGAACAGTTGATGTTGAGATGTGTCTGTTACTTGAACTCTGTGAAGCATTTATTTGGGCTGCAATCTGAGGTGCAGTTAACTCTAATGAACTTATCCTCTGCAGCAGAGGTAACTCTGGGTCTTCCTTTCCTGTGGCGGTCCTCGCAAGAGCCAGTTTCATCATAGCGTTTGTTTTTGCAACTGCACTTGAAGAAACTTTCAAAGTTCTTGCAATTTTCCGTATTGACTGACCTTCATGTCTTCAAGTAATGATGGACTGTTGTTCTCTTTGCTTATTTGAGCTGTTCTTGCCATAACATGGACTTTGTTTTTGCCAAATAGGGCTCTTCTGTATACCACCCTTACCTTGTCTGATTGGCTCAAATGCATTAAGAAGGAAATAAATAACTTTTGACAAGGCTCACCTGTTAATTTAAATAAATTCCAGGTGACTACCTCATGAAGCTGGTTGAGAGAATGCCAAGTGTGCAAAGCTGTCATCAAGGCAAAGGATGGCTACTTTGAAGAATCTCAAATATATTTTGATTTGTTGAACACTTTTTTGGTTACTACATCATTCCATATGTGTTATTTCATAGTTTTTATGTCTTCCCTATTATTCTACAATGTAGAAAATAGTACGAATAAAGAAAAACCTTTGAATGAGTAGGTGTGTCCAAACCTTTGACTGGTACTGTACGTATACACACACACACTAAATACATACACTATATATACAAAAGTATGTGGACACCCCTTCAAATTAGTGGATTCGGCAATTTCAGCCACACCCATTGCTGGTAGGTGTATAAAATCAAGCATACAGCCATGCAATCTCCATAGACAAACATTGGTAGTAGAATGGCCTTACTGAAGAGCTCAGTGACTTTCAGTGTGGCACCGCCATAGGATGCCACCTTTACAACAAGTCAATTCGTCAAATTTCTGCCCTGCTAGAGCTTCCCCGGTCAACTGCAAGTGCTGCTATTGTGAGGTAGAAATGTCTAGGAGCAACAATGGCTCAGCCGCTAAGTGGTAGGCCACACAAGCTCACAGAATGTGACCACAGAGTGCTGAAGCGCGTAGTGCGTAAAAATCTTCTGTTCTTGGTTGCAACACTCACTACCGAGTTCCAAACTACCTCTGGAAGCAACGTCAGCACAAGAATTGTTAGTCGGGAGCTTCATGAAAATGGGTTTCCATGGCCCGAGCAGCTGCACACAAGCCTAAGGTCATTATGTGCAATGCCAAGCGTCGGCTGGAATGGTGTACAGATCGCCGCCATTGGACTCTGGAGCAGTGGAAACGCGTTCTCTGGAGTGATGAATCACGCTTCACCATCTGGCAGTCCGACAGACGAATCTGGGTTTGGCAAATGCTAGGAGAACGCTACCTGCCCGAATGCATAATGCCAACTGTAAAGTTTGGTGGATGAGGAATAATGGTCTGAGGCTGTTTTTCATGGTTCGGGCTAGGCCTCTTAGTTCCAGTGACGCTACAGCATACAATTATGTTCTAGAGGGATTCTGTGCTTCCAACTTTGTGGCAACAGTTGGCGGAAGACCCTTTCCTGTTTCAGCATGTCAATGCCCCCGTGCACAAAGTGAGGTCCATACAGAAATGGTTTGTCGAGATCAATGTGGAAGAACTTGACTGGCCTGCACAGATCCCTGACCTCAACTCCATTGAACACCTTTGGGATGAATCGGAATGCCGACTGCGAGCCAGGCCTAATCGCCCAAAATCAGTGCCCGACCTCCCTAATGCTATTGTGGCTGAATGGAAGCAAGTTCCCGCAGCAATGTTCCAACATCTAGTGGAAAGCCTCCCAGAAGAGTGTAGACTGTTATAGCAGCAAAGGGGTGGACCAACTCCATATTAATGCCCATGATTTACGAATGAGATGTTTGACGAGCAGGTGTCCACATACTTTTGGTCATTTAGTGTACCTACAGTACATACATTCACTGAAATCATATAATGTACACAATCCTCTCAAACCTACAGTAGTAATTTATACACACTGTAATGTACTGTTTACAAAACAAATATGTACACATAAGAATACCAATGAACCTGCTTCGATATACAGTATAGTGATGGAATACAAAGATACTGCAGCAACGCGTCAGAACTGGCGTTAAACACTGCATCAGTTCTTATAACAAATAAACATTTCTACACAAGAGCTTGAAAGCATCTCACTCGTTCAACCACCCTGACAGATCACGTCTCATGGTCAGCTCCTCGCTGAGGAGGGATGAAAGATGAAAAAGAAAAGGAAGGATAAGAAGAAGAAAAAAAACTTACATTCCCTTGAGTCGCATCCACATTTTCTCAGTCTGCTCAGTCTTTGGGTACTTTAGGGAGCTGCTGTCCATGCCATCTGTGTAAGTACACAGTTCATCCAGATCCATGCTAAATGTGTTATAAAGGTGCAGCGATTAACTGCAGTATCTCAGGTATGTACAGCACAGCAGCTCTCTCTCGGTCTGCACGATGCAGTCTGAAACCCTGAATCCTCAGAGCACTTCTCAGTCTGGTCCTCAAAGCATCATCCCTGTACTGTAGTCATGAGAGGCTTGTGTCTCTTCTTTCCTCTCTACAGCTTCTGCATTACTGCGCTTATTGGCCTATTAGAGTATCAGAGCAGAAAAAGAGACAGCTGCTTCACACAGTGCAACACTGTCAGGCAGGCAGAAATGAACCACTCTCCACTACACACTGACATTCATTGTCTGACTGTCAGATGGTTCAATCTCTCTCTAGAGTACCTCTCGCTCTGTTTCTCTCTCTCTGTCTGTCTCTAGTACCGCTCTCTCTCTGTTTATCTATCTGTTCTCTCGCCCTCTCTCTCTGTTTTTCTCTCTCCAGTACCTCTCTCTCTTTCTCTTTACCTCTCTCTCTCTCTCTCTCCCCGTCTCTCTCTTGTACTCTCATCACTCTCAGAGAGGAGTGGAGCAGAGAGACCAGAGCTAGGCAGCAGCGAGCGGCTCCACCTCGCAGAGGCAGAGATTCCTTTCTCATCAAGAGGAGTTCAGTTGCATTTGCTCACATCCAGATCCAGTGTAACATGATGTGGCCAGTAGATGCTCATCAGAAGCTGTAGCAGCAGTATCCTCTATGGATCTCACATCACATCCGCTCCATTTGTCCAGGCAGATCCATTGAGAGATGCTAGGGATGTACAATTAGTGTCAGCTGCTTATGACATAATTATCAAGCCCACCTAGAAATCATTCAGCGGCACCACACTGAGAGAAACCATTAGACACTACAGACAGCTGCTGCAGCCAGGGAAGCAGAGCATCGGCAGCTATAGAATAGATTCAATAGATAAATGTCCTGGTGCTTGCGTCAGTTCCTTTATCAATCACAAAGGTGCAGTAGTAATGAAATAAAACAGATCGGTAGCAGTGGTAGCATCGCCTGCTACAATGTCTCACTCCCCCATTCCACTACCGTCCGCTCTCACTCTCCCTGGCAGAAGGAAGGAGGGCAGGAGAGCTCTGATGAAAATATGATTGTTTGTGAAGCAAAAGAGGCGTCATGGCTGATTAGTGGGACAGAGGGAAGAATAGAAAGATAGGGCAGATAAGTATAGAGAGATAGTGTAGATGGAAGGCTTGGGCTGGGATCAGTACTGTACATTTGCCCTAAATCTGATCAAACCGCCACAGGACAGATGATCTTACAGTTGTGAGAGAGGGGGTTTYACACATATCTCAAAATAATGACAGAAGCTGGACAAGAGCATGGTCCAATAGAGAAAAAGGAAATGTCCACTTACTGTTCTCAGTGCTACCTTACAGATATGATTCCACTCAGAAATAGTCTCACTGAAACTATTAGAAATACCACCGCAATGAATTATCAAATTTTTCCAAAATCAAATCAAAGTGTATTGGTCGCGTACACATATTTTCAGGTGTTATAGCAGGTGCAGTGAAATGCTTATGTTACTAGCTCCAACAATGCAGTAGAATGCCTAGAAAACACAATGCAAATACACAAATAATCCCAAAAATCTAAACAAGAAATCAAGAAATAACAATCCAGTGTAGATACAGTGAGCATGGGTTAGAATCCAGAATATAAATACGTGGAGTGTATATCATTTGGAAAAGAAGATGGTGTGTACAGTAGTAGGTATATTAGGATAAGCTATGTCCAGAATACAGTATACATACACAGTGAGTAAACAACATTATGTAAACTGAATAGAAATAGAATCTAATAAATGTCACCATATTAAAACAGCACTTCACTCCTCTACCAATAATTATTTCAAGGGTGCACCCTGCACTGTACTTTTCTCTGTGAACAGATTCATCCTAATCATATCCTTGACGTCTGCTTGTCTTGCCTTCATATAATTACAGCACAACAGAGAGCAGCACGCAGAACAACTTAATTGTTTTCAAATTAGCATGGCACGCCAAGCAGAAGCACGTTTCCTCTATTCAATTATACTGGAGTGGTAAAAGAGAGCTTCTCACGATAGAGTCACACACGTTATCTTGCACAAAAAGTAACCTATATCATCTGCAACATTGCACAATATACAATAAGTTATAGGGTAAGCAAAATGGTTAGCGCATAGAATWAAAAAGGTATTGTCGGATATTATTCATCCTAATCAGACAGGTTTTTTACATGGACGATACATTGGAGACAATATAAGACAAGTACTGTGTCACGGCCGTTGAAAGATGAGGACCAAGGTGCAGAGTGGTGAGCGTACATTTTCTCTTTATTTGGAAAAAGACGCCGAACAAAACAACAAACACTACAAAAACAAACCGTGAAGCTAAAGGCTATGTGCCCTAAACAAAAGTCAACTTCCCACAAAGACAGGTGGGAAAAAAGGATACCTAAGTATGGTTCCCAATCAGAGACAACGATAGACAGCTGTCCCTGATTGAGAACCATACCCGGCCAAAACATAGAAATAGAAAATCATAGAAACACAAAACATAGAATGCCCACCCCAACTCACGCCCTGACCAAACCAAAATAGAGACATAAAAAGGATCTCTAAGGTCAGGGCGTGACATACTGGAAATCAAATCAAATGTTACTTGTCACATGCGCCAAATACAACAGGTGTAGACCATACAGTGAAACGCTTACTTACAAGCCCCTAACCAACAATGCAGTTTTAAGAAAATACCTAAAAAAAGTAAGAGCTAAAAGTAGAAAATAATTAAAGAGCAGCAGTAAAATAACAATAGCGAGGCTATATACAGGGGGTACCGATACAGTGTCAATGTGCGGGGGCACCGGTGTCGAGGCAATTGAGGTAATATGTAAATGTAGGTAGAGTTATTAAAGAGCTATCATAGGTAATAACAGAGAGTAGCAGCAGCGTAGAAGAGGGGGGTGGGAGGGGGGGAATGTAAATAGTCTGGGTAGCCATTTGATTAGATGTTCATGAGTCTTATGGCTTGGGGTAGAAGCGGTTTAGAAGCCTCTTGGACCTAGACTTGGCGCTCCGGTACCGCTTGCCGTCTGGTAGCAGAGAGAACAGTCTATGACTAGGGTGGCTGGAGTCTTTGGCAATTTTTGGGCCCAACTCTGACACCGCCTGGTATAGAGCTCCTGGATGGCAGGAAGCTTGGCCCAGTGATGTACTGGCGTACGCCTACCCTGTGTAGTGCCTTGCGGTTGGAGGCCGAGCAGTTACCATTAAGAGACAGTGATGCAACCAGTCAGGATGCTCTCGATGTGGAGCTGTAGAACTTTTTGAGGATCTGAGAACCCATGTCAAATCTTTTCAGTCTCCTGAGGGAGAATAGGTTTTGTCGTGCCCACTTCACGACTGTCTTGGTGTGCTTGGACCAAGTTAGTTTGTTGGTGATGTGGACTTGAAGCTCTCAACCTGCTCCACTACAGCCCGTCGATAAGAATGGGGGGGGGGGGGCGATAGAACACTATGAAATATCTGGGAATACAGGCCTGGTATTCATAGCTGACTTTGAAAAGGCCTTTGATAAGTGCATATGGAGTTTATATACAGTGAGGCAAAAAAGTATTTAGTCAGCACCAATTGTGCAAGTTCTCCCGTAAAAAGATGAGAGAGGCCTGTAATTTCATCATAGGTACACTTCAACTATGACAGACAAAATGAGGGGAAAAAATCCAGAAAATCACATTGTAGGATTTTTTATGAATTTATTTGCAAATTATGGTGGAAAATAAGTATTTGGTCACCTACAAACAAGCATGATGTCTGGCTCTCACAGACCTGTAACTTCTTCTTTAAGAGGCTCCTCTGTCCTCCACTCTTTACCTGTATTAATGGCACCTGTTTGAACTTGTAATCAGTATAAAAGACACCTGTCCACAACCCCTACATATACACACTACAGTGCAAAGGTTTGGGGTCACTTAGAAATGTCCTTGTTTTTTTAAATAACATCAAATTGATCAAAAATACAGTGTAGACATTGTTAATGTTGTAAATGACTATTGTAGCTGGAAACGGCAGATTTTTTATGGAATATCTACATAAGCATACAGGGACACATTTTCAGCAACCATCACTTAAAAGGCTAATTGATCATTAGAAAACCCTTTTGCAATTATGTTACCACAGCTGAAAACTGTCGTGCTGATTAAAGAAGCAACACAACTGTCCTTCTTTAGACTAGTTGAGTATCTGGAGCACCAGCATTTGTCGGTTTGATTATAGGCTCAAAATGGCCAGAAACAAAGAACTTTCTTCTGAAATTCGTCAGTCTATTCTTGTTCTGAGAAATGAATGCTATTCCATACGATAAATTGCCAAGAAACTGAAGACTTCGTACAACGAATACAACAGGTATTCTCTAAGAAATAGTGCAAAAAAGGTGAACAATAGGTAAGTAAAGAAATAAAACAACAGTAAAATGACAGGCCTTATACAGTAGCGAGGCTATAAAAGTAGCGAGGCTACATACAGACACCGGTTAGTCAGGCTGATTGAGGTAGTATGTACATGTAGATATGGTTAAAGTGACTATGCATATATGATGAACAGAGAGTAGCAGTAGCGTAAAAGAGTGGTGGGTGGTGGGACACAATGCAGATAGCCCGGTAAGCCAATGTGCGGGAGCACTGGTTTGGGGTAGTATGTACATGAATGTATAGTTAAAGTGACTATGCATATATGATAAACAGGTCCCAGACGTGCTCAATGGGATTGAGATCCAGGCTCTTCGCTGGCCATGGCAGAACACTGACATTCCTGTTTTGCAGGAAATCACGCACAGAACGAGCAGTATGGCTGGTGGCATTGTCATGCTGGAGGGTCATGTCAGGATGAGCCTGTAGGTAGGGTACCACATGAGGGAGGGGGATGTCTTCCCTGTAACGCACAGCGTTGAGATTGCCTGCAATGACAACAAGCTCAGTCCAATGATGCTGTGACACACCGCCCCAGACCATGACGGACCCTCCACCTCCAAAAATTGATCGCGCTCCAGAGTACAGGCCTCGGTGTAACGCTCATTTCTTCCACGATAAATGCGAATCCCGACCATCACCCCTGGTGAGACAAAACCGCGACTCATCAGTGAAGAGCACTTTTTGCTAGTCCTGTCTGATCCAGCGACGGTGGGTTTGTGCCCATAGGCGACGTTGTTGCCGGTGATGTCTGGTGAGGACCTGCCTTACAACAATCCTAAAAGCCCACAGTCCAGCCTCTCTCAGCCTATTGCGGACAGTCTGAGCACTGATGGAGGGATTGTACGTTCCTGGTGTATCTCGGGCAGTTGTTATTGCCATCCTGTACTTGTCCCGCCGGTGTGATGTTTGGATGTACCGATCCTGTGCAGGTGTTGTTATACGTGGTCTGCCACTGCGAGGACGATCAGCTGTCCGTCCTGTCTCCCTGTAGCGCTGTCTTTGGCGTCTCACAGTACGGACATTGCAATTTATTGCTCTGGCCACATCTGCAGTCCTCATGCCTCCTTGCAGTATGCCTAAGGCACGTTCACGCAGATGAGCAGGGACCCTGGGCATCTTTCTTTTGGTGTTTTTCAGAGTCAGTAGAAAGGCCTCTTTAGTGTCCTAAGTTTTCATAAATGTTACCTTAATTGCGTAAGCTTAATTGCGTACACCTTAAGTGTGTAAGCTGTTAGTGTCTTAACGACCGTTCCACAGGTGCATGTTCATTAATTGTTTATGGTTCATTGAACAAGCATGGGACAGTGTTTAAACCCTTTACAATGAAGATCTGAAGATCTGTGAAGTTATTTGGATTTTTACTGAAAAAGTCCTGAAAAAGGGACGTTTCCCTTTTTTGCTGCGTTATATATATGTGTGTGTGTGTGTGTGTGTGTGTGTGTGTGTGTGTGTGTGTGTGTGTGTGTGTGTGTGTGTGTGTGTGTGTGTGTGTGTGTGTGTGTGTGTGTGTGTGTGTGTGTGTGTGTGTGTGTGTGGTGTGTAATAATTTACCCCAAAAATATATGGGGGATAGGAAATGATACAGACAATTATATTGATGGAAACTACAATCTATCCGCAATATTAAAGCTGATCTACCCCCCCAAAAAATATTATTATTATTATTATTATTATAATAAGGTAACACTTTACTTACAGCTATTGTACTATGATGACATTACAATGCATTGGAAGCATGTAAAATAGTTCAGAGTAAAGCTAGTTCACAGAGTAGCCTATAGTTTTCAATAGCTAAGAGAAGAGACAAAAGATCAGAAAAAATCATACAGATGTAGGATCTTCATTTGAGCCACTTCGCAACAGCAGGAAAATAATCCTGCAGAAACAGGAAATTTGAATTATGTAAATTATAATTAATGGTTGTTTGTAGTGGTTGATACATTTTTCRTAAGGGAAAATCAAGTCTGAAATTTCAAAGTGGAAATTACACACTTAAGAAGCCTTTTTAAACCTCAAATACACAAAAAGTTTTAAATGTCCTGCATTGCAGGAAAGTTCTCCTGCAACAAGGTGATCAAATTAAAATCCTACATCTGTAGTATAGGTATTCAGGTATTATAGCATAGGTAGTATATGAATTAATTCTTGTTCACTGAATTATGATTAGATCAGGTGCCATATGGTTTTGCTGGTGCTTGGTCTTGTAATCAAAAAGGATGTAATGACTGTTTGAACTGATTTTCATACAAAGCTATTTCAATAATTGAAAAAGAAAAACATGAACCTTGAATAATAGTAAACGAGAACACAAGAACACTCATACTGAGCAAGTCAATCAAACATTTTTCATATTTGCTCCCTGCTGCGTTGCGTGATTGATGAGGGGTTGCCATGGTAACACATTTTCTTGTTACACAAATGGCTTCTTGGTACTGAGGGTGATGACTTGACTGCTGTAAAATAAAATAAAAGGAAAAAAAACAGAGAAGAATGGACCTGATGCTGTGAGGCAGGGGAGCTTAATCTAAATGCTTGAAGTAGTTTTTTCTTTGACACTAACTTTCTTTCTTCCCTGAAGCCCTGAAGAACAACTGTATAACAAATACATAAGATTCACATCTATTCAGCATTACAAATGCCTCCCACGTCTTTCTGCCCTTCTGTGTTTGGGGGAATTCTACAGGCTTAGAACATACTTAGCTGTGTTCTCTACTATGTAAGACTCATTTCTCCCGCAATAATATTATGAAGAAAGACCATTTCCATAATTCTAAAGAATGAATGTCTTCTTTATGAATAACAAATTAGCCGTGCGAAGCTAAACTCCCGTCAACGGCGCACTTGTCAATAAATATGTGGAAGTCAACCTCCCTCCAAGAGGGCACGTGTCAAACTATAAGCAGAAACGAGTAGTATGTATAGTACCGTATGTACTGTATGTTAGCCTATACAGGTTATGTTAAAGTGCTGCTCAAGGTCACATCCCCATGATTCCTTTCAACCCCCTCTATAAAGGCATAGCTATCATCAGTGTACATCTGATACAGAGCAAACACACATGCGCACACACGCAAACACACACACGCAAACACACACACAGTTTCCCTCCATGCAAGAAGCATTAAGAGGCAAAGGCATTAAAGCATCAATCTGAGATTGGTACATCCATTTTTGAACATTTAAATTAATGATATGTATCTATTGATTCTTGTTGAATATGAGCTTAGTTCAATTGCCATACCCCATCAGAACACACAATATAAACAATGTACATGTACTGTAAATAAACACTTTATAGCCTCAAAACATGGTTAAAACTATAATGTTGATATCATTGTTGGTCAGTTCTTGGATCAATAGCTCTGTCTATGAAATAGAGAGTTGTTACATTTTTCCAGACCCATCCCTATTTTTTACCAAAAACACAGGCAGGTTGTTCGCTTTGTTATTGCAGATTGCCCCTTTAAATCTACCCTAATSGACTCTTCTCTCAATCCTCTTTGTGATGCAATGACAGATACCTGCCATAGCAGTGAATGGAGAAATAATTAACTTGATTTGACTTCTACAAACATTTGTCATCAAGTTTTGTGATGCAGTAATGCAGTGACAGATAAACAGCCATGATGTCAGTGCCTGGGGGAAATGATCATTGTCAGGACAGGAAGGTGATGGAGAGCAGAGAGAGCACTGTGTGGCCGTATGGTTTTAACACGTATTTTTAATTAAATGGCTTTTTAAAGTACCTACACTACACTATGACGCTTTGCCAATGTTAATTTCCAAAGCCGGTTGGAATTATACAAGGTGATTGATATTTTCAACTTCTTACTCAGTGTCATATGCTCAGAACTTGTAAAAAATAAAGTATAATTGCTCAATTAAAGTTCGGTATCATGGCAGCAAAGTTCAGTACACAACCCCTATCCCCTAACCGTTCTGTGTTAGAAGATCTGAATCAACCAGACAGACAGATGAAAACAATATGGCAGAGCCTCATCTATGCCCACTGAAAGTCTCTAACCCCATATAAACAAATGTGGCTGTGAAACGCTGCTGTCACCATGGAGACCAATCCTGAATAAGGCAATATGTGAAAACCGTATCTCTTTAATTAAGTTAATATGTTGGCATTTAATTTGGATGCGCACAATGGACAGAGAAATCCCAAGAGAAAAGGGATTTAGATATGAGGGTGGATACAAGGCTAGCTGTCGAGTTCCACTGATCCGCTTTGAACACGATATCGGTGATGAAGCAATTCATTTTAAATGAAGGAAGCGAAGTGGGCGAGGGGACTGAGGGGAGACGTGAGCATGGGCGAGAGAGTGTGAACAGGGCGGGACCTAAATTGCAGAAAGCTGAATTTTATGCAAATACTCGTGGCATGATTGACCAATCAAAGCTTACTATAGCTGCCAGCCCCTACTGGATTGTCTGTTGATACCTAGCACTATCTAGCATGCTTGTTGCTGACAAGCACCCACATGAGGGCAAAGCTAGAGAGGCTATCCGAATTACCGCAGACAGTGGAAATCCCCTGTAAGAGTTATGGTTAAGGTGATCTTTCTCTTCGTTTCGTTATATTAACATATACACTATATATATATACACAAAAGTATGTGGACACCCCTTCAAATTAGTGGATTTGGTTACTTCAGCCACACCCGTTGCTGACAGGCGTATAAAATCGACCACACAGCCATGCAATCTCCATAGACATGAAATGGGTTTCCATGGCCGAGCAGCCGCACACAAGCCTAGGATCACCATGCACAATGCCAAGGGTTGGCTAGAATGGTGTAAAGCTCACTGCCATTGGACTCTGGAGCAGTGGAAACAAGTTCTCTGGAGTGATGAATCACGCTTCACCATCTGGCAGTCCGACGGACATATCTGGGTTTGGCGGATGCCAGGATAACGCTACCTGCACGAATGCATAATGCCAACTGTAAAGTTTGGTGGAGGAGGAATAATGGTATGGGGCTGTTTTTCATGGTTTGGGCAAGGCCCCTTAGTTTCAGTGAAGGGAAATCTTAACGCTACAGCATACAATAACTTTCTAGACAATTCTGTGCCTCCAACTTATTGGCAACAGTTTGGGGAAGGCCCTTTCTTGTTTCAGCATGACAATGCCCCTATGCAGAAAGTGAGGTCCATATAGAAATGGTATGTCGAGATCGGTGTGGAAGAACTTGACTGGCCTGCATAGAGCCCTGACCTCAACCCCATCGAACACCTTTGGGATGAATTGGATGCCGACTGCGAGCTAGGCCTAATCACCCAACATCAGTGCCCAACTTCACTAATGCTTGTGGCTGAATGGAAGCAAGTCCCTTCAGTAATGTTCCAACATCTAGTGGAAACCTTCCCAGAAGAGTGGAGGCTGTTATAGCAGCAAAGGGGGGACCATTTCCATATTAATGTTCATGATTTTGGAATGAGAAGTTCGACGAGCAGGTGTCCACATCATTCTGGTCATGTAGTTTGTGTTCTCTCCTAGCTCGTTAGTTATTGAGTGTGTGCGTCACAAATGGCACCCTATTCCCAATAATAGTGCACAATTTTTACGAGGCCCCATAGGGTTTTGGTCAAAAGTAGTGCAATACTGTATGTAGGGAACAGGGTGCCATTTGGGACGCATGCAATGAGTCTCAGAGGGAACTTTCCAGAATTATGTCTACCAGGGCTCTACATAAAAGCTGATGGTACTCGTCACTGCAGCTTTTTAAGAGGAAAACTGGAGACATGAAATAAAACAGAATCCCCTGAAGATTCATTAAAACATTCACACTGTCTGCATTTCCTTTATCTCCTGCATTCATTAACAAAGTCTTCATTACGCTTCGCAAAGTGGGAACAAAATGTCATAGCTTGATAAATTATATGCGTTCTCATTCCCTGTGCCCTGTGGATTCCACAGGAATTATCATCAACATATTAACTAAGGTATTAGATAGCTACAAGGTGGACATGACCAAGTCAGCACTGAGCAGCAACACCTTCTGTCAACACAAACAGTTGGTGACCTATTTAGCTAATACCGGGATACTTAAATCAAATTGTATGTCACATGTGCCGAATACAACAGGTTTAGACCTTATCGTGAAATGCTTACTTAACCAACAACGCAGAATTTTTCGAAAGAAAATATTTGCTAAAAAGAAAATACAAATAATAATAAAATAAAGTAAGAACCCAATAAAACATCAATAACGACGCCATATACAGGGGGTACCGGTACCGAGTCAATGTGAGGGGGTACAGGTTAGTTGAGGTAAATTGAGGTAATAACTACTTGTAGGTAGGGGAAAAGTGACTATGCATAGATAATTAACAGCGAGTAGCAGCTGTGTAAAAAAGGTGGTCAATGCAAATAGTCCGGGTAGCCATTTGATTAACTGCTTAGCAGTCTAATGGCTTGGGGATAGAAGCTGTTAAGGATCCTTTTGGACCTAGACGTGGCGCTCCGATACCGCTTACCGTGCGGTAGCAGAGAGAACAGTCTATGACAAAGGTGGCTGGAGTCTTTGACAATTTTTAGGGCCTTCCTCTGACACCGCCTGGTATAGAGGTCCTGGATAGCAGGAAGCTTTGCCTCAGTGATGTACTGGGCCGTACTCGCTACCCTCCATAGAGCCTTGTGGTTGGATGCCGAACAGTTGCCATACCAAGCGGTGATGGAACCAGTCAGGATGCTCTCGATGGTGCAGCTGTATGACTTTTTGAGGATCTGAGGACACAAGCAAAATCTTTTCAGTCTCCTGAGGGGGAATAGCCGTTGAATAGGTTTTGTCGTGCCGTCTTCAAGACTGTCTTGGTGTGTTTGGACCATGATAGTTTGTTAGTGATGTGGACGCCAAGGAACTTGAAGCTCTCGACCCACTCCACTACAGCCCAGTCGATGTGAATGGGGTGTGCTTGGCCCCTCTTTTCCTGTAGTCCAYGATCAGCTCTTCTGTCTTGCTCACATTGAGGGAGAGATTTATTTCCTGGCACCACACTGCCAGGTCTTTGACCTCCTCCCTGTAGGCTGGCTCATCATTGTCGGTGATCAGGCCTACCCCTGTTGTGTCACCGGCAAATATAATGATGGTGTTGGAGTCGTGCACGGCCACGCGGTCATCAGTGAACAGGGAGAACAGGAGGGAACTAGGCAGGCAGCCCTGAGGGGCCCCCGTGTTGAGGATCAGCGTGGCAGATGTTTTGTTGCCTACCCTTACCACCTGGGGGTGGCCCGTAGGAAGTCCAGGATCTAGTTGCAGAGGGAGGTGTTCAGTCCCAGGGTCCTTAGCTTAGTGATGAGCTTTGAGGGCACTATGGTGCTGAACGTTGAGCTGTAGTCAACGAACAGCATCCTCACATAGGTGTTCCTTTTGTTCAGGTGGGAAATGGCAGTGTGGATTGCAATAGAGATTGCGTCATCTGTGGATCTGTTGGGGTGATATGCAAATTGTAGTGGGTCTAGGGTTTCTGGGATGATGGTGTTGATGTGAGCCATGACAAACTTTTCAAAGCACTTTGTGGCTACAAACGTGAGTGCTATGGGGCGGTAGTCATTTAGGCAGGTTACCTTGGCATTCTTGTGCACAGGGCCTATGGTGGTCTGCTTGAAACATGTAGGTATTACAGACAGGAAGGTTGAAAATGTCAGTGAAGAGACCCGCCGGTTGGTCAGCACATGCTTTGATAATGGTAATTCGTCTAGACCTGCGGCCTTGTCAATGTTGACCTGTTTAAAGGTCTTACTCACATCGGCTACGAAGAGCGTGATCACACAGTTGTCCGGAACAGCTGGTGCTCTCATGCATGGTTGGAATTACTTGCCTCGAAGCATGCATAGAAGGCATTTAGCTCGTCTGGTAGGCTCGCATCACTGGGCAGCTCGCAGTTAGGTGCTTAAGATAACTATTATGTGATTCATCAATTCTGACTTCATCAACAGGAAGAAATGCAGGTATCTCTGAGAGAAAGAACAATCCTCATCAAATGGTCCACATTCTTTTAACGTTCTGCACTAGTTAGTTCACACAACGAAGCAAAGAGATGTGGGATATTAACTTCCTTACACACGAGGGTGGCAGGTAGCCTAGGGTTAGAGCGGTAGGCCAGTAACAGAAAGGTCCCTAATTTGAATCCCCGAGGTGACAACATGAAAAATGTGCCCTTGAGAAAGACACTCAACCTCTAATTGCTCCAGGGTTGCTGTTAATAATGGCAGACCCTAGCTGTGACTCCACTCTCTGAGGGTGTTTCAGGGGGAGTTAGGATATGCAAAAAATACATTTTTAATTCACACATGAGTATAATACACACTTGAAATAGGACAAATATAAGCAGCTAACTCTTACTACAAGCCATGGTGCAGACCCTCATTCTGCTTTTCCCTCATTCAAATGATCTTGCAATGAAGAGAGGAGATATGGATTTGGGCTAGCCTAGTTAGTTCACACATTCATGACGGTCAGTCCCCTGAGCTGGCCACATAACATCATTAGCCTCCTAACGAGGAGAGGGACAGTGACATTAGCATGGAGCTGTAACTGGAGGAGATATGACAGCCTTGACACTGTGTGTGCCCCAAATGGCACCCTGTCCCGATTCCCTTTATAGTGCACTATTTTTGACCCGAGCCCATTAGGCTCTGATCAAAAGTAGTGCACTATGAGCCTCCCGAGTGGTGCAGCGGTCTAACGCACTGCATCGCAGTGCTTGAGGCGTCATTACAGACTCCGGTTCGATCCCAGGCTGTGTCGCAGCCGGCCGCGACCGGGAGTCCCATGAGGCGGCGCACAATTGGCCCAGGGTCGTCCAGGTTAGAGGAGGCTATGGCCGGCCGGGATGTCCTTGTCCCATCGCGCTCTAGCAACTCCTGTGGCGGGCTGGGCGCATGCACGCTGACTTCGGTCGCCAGCTGTATGGTGTTTCCTCTGACAGATTGGTGCGGCTGGCTTCTGGGTTAAGCAAGCAGTGTGTCAAGAAGCAGTGTGGCTTGGCAGGGTTGTGTTTCGGAGGACGCATGGCTCTCGACCTTCGTACGGGAGTTGCAGCGATGGGACAAGACTGTAACTACCAATTGGGGAGAAAAGGGGGTCAGAAATGGGAATAGTGTTATCTTATTCAGAACTAACTCTTTTGATTGGGGTCAGAGATGTACTGGTTCTGGCATGTACTGGTTCTGACATAGATGTCCTGTGTGGATTAGTAGAGCATAGCAATGCCAAGGTCGAGGGTTCAACTCTGTCATGGATCACAAATACACATACAAAAAATGTATGCACTCACTGTGATGTAGTTGCTTTCGATAAAACTGTATGCAAAGAGATTATATTTAAGCAATAAGGATCTGAGGAAGTATGTGCGTTGCGTCGTGCTTTAGGACATCCCTTAGCCATCGTATATTCGGCCATATATCACAAACCACCGAGGTGCCTTATTGCTATTATAAACTGGTTACCAACGTAATTACAGCATTAAAAATAAATGTTTTGTCATACCCGTGGTATACGGTCTGATATACCAAGGCTGTCAGCCAATCAGCATTCAGGGCTCGACCCACCCAGTTTATAATATTGCATATCGAAGCTTCTTCTTCTCTTACTGTAGTATGCGGTTCACTCTAGATTATAGTTTCACTGCATTGTAGCTTTTCTCTTTGCAGACTGRAACATTGTGGTAGACTGTTGCTTCTTCACTGGTGCAAAGGACTGTTATTTTTGCAAAGTGGTCATGATTTTCATAACAGGACTTTGACTGCAATATGTTTCTGAGAACAAATGAGCAGCAGAGTGGACGTGTTGCTATGGCTACCTGAGCCTGGGCTTGTGTGTGTGTGTGTTTCTGCGGGAGAATTGATGCCAAAGCATTGAATTTCATTACTCCCACCGTTTATACCCCGATGCGAAACACAGCATTTTGCTCATGAATCAAAGAGGATCAAATGGGATATTTTAATGGGATAAAGACCCAACATACCAAATCTAAATGTAGATCAAACATTGTGTTTCTATCCAGCTCAAAGGACCAGTGTGCTGGAACAGGGAATGATGATGAAATGTGTGATCAAACATTGGCCATTGCATGAACCGGGGGTACAGAATGTGTGCTTTGTTTTTTTATATGAACACAACCCAGTGAAGTGAAAGATACAGTAAGCAGTAATAGCCAACATGAGGACAGGCCTGTGTCCATAGAGATTCTATAATTACAGCCAGGCTATGCAGCGCCCCAACCTAACCCTGGGCTCTTTGGCTGCATATATGAACTGTGAAGTGAGAGTTGTCCTGTGGAGTACTGTCCTGTGGCAGGTTGTAGCCAGTCGATCACCTAGCAGGGTATCTTACCTTATCCTGGGGTATTTGGCTGTAGTCACAGTGTTTTCTTTCCCTGATCCCCCTGTTCCCATCCCTGGTTGCAGCCGAGGCCGGACCCCCACAGTGCTACACCTGGTCCTCAGTGGCCAGGACAAGGGTTGGGATGGCTTGTGCACTATGGAGTTGGAGTGCAGTGAGTCACCTGGCAGGACAGGAGGAGCAGACTGTTAGAACCACAGCTCAGACAACACACTGTGAATCGTGTCCTGAATCGTGCCTGTGACTCCTCGTGTCCTCTCTACTCACCTCCTTCTCAAAATGTCACAGAAGGAGGTGAGGACAGAAGCACAAGGAATCAAGGAAAATACTTTTGAGAGATGGATTGCAGTGTTAGAATTACATATTTTCCACATTGTTCAGCGAAACAACACACTGGTCAAGACTGTGACTAATGTAGGAGTAGCTTGGATCAGATTTATCAGGGCAAACTAATATAGCATTTTTTTTTCTCACAAACTTGCCACCGAATTTATCGGTTTATGATAACATTCCTGTGATGCTGATTAAATCCATTAGAATCCCTGACAATCTGAACCAAATTAGCCTCTACCTCTAATTTCCGTGATTTCTGTGGAGAAATTATTACCCTCCAACATTCTGTATTATTGTCATCTAGGAATGTCTAATTATTTCATCCCACTAGCAGTGTTTAGATATGGACGTCATTAATATACTAATGGTTTTCTGTAGTCTTTTTCCTGTTAGGAGTAGAGCGAAAAGGAATCAGGATCAAAATGAGAATATTAACAAAGTCCATTACTGTAATTGAGAGAGAGAGAAAGAGAGCGAGAGAGAGAAAGAGAGCGAGAGAGACACAATTAGACACAACCAAATCATAAGAAAACAAAAAGATAATTCTTTCCAATGTGTCAAGTAATTAACAAAATAASAGAGCAAACTAGAACGCTATTTGGCCCTAAACAGAGAGTACACAGTGGCAGAATACCTGACCACGTGACTGACCCAAAATTAAGGAAAGCTTTGTATGTAGCTATGTAGACTCAGTGAGCATAGCCTTGCTATTGAGAAAGGCTGCCGTAGGCAGACCTGGCTCTCAAGAGAAGACAGGCTATGTACATACTGCCCACAAAATGAGGTGGAAACTGAGCTGCACTTCCTAACTTCATGCCAAATGTATAACCATATTAKAGAGACATATTTCCCTCAGATTACAGAGACCCACAAAGAATTTGAAAACAAATCCAATATCTATTGGGTGAAATTTCAGTGTGCAATCACAGCAGCAAGATGTGTGACCTGTTGCCACAAGAAAAGGGAAACCAGTGAAGAACAAACACCATTGTAAATAGAACCCATATTTATGTTTATTTATTTTCCATTTTGTACTTTAACCATTTGCACATTGTTACAACACTGTATATAGCCACAATTTGAAATGTCTTTATTCTTTTGGAACTTTTGGGAGTATAATGTTTACTGTTCATTTTGTATTGTTTATTTCACTTTTGTTTATTATCTATTTCACTTGCTTTGTCAATGTAAACATATGTTTTCTATGCCAATAAAGCCCCTTAAATTGAAATTGAATTGAGAGAGGGGAAAAAGAGGTGGGTTCGAGAGAGTCAGTGTGAGTCAGTGAGTGAGTGGGAGAGGGGTGCGTGGATTAGAGAGAGGGAGAAGGAGAGAGAAAGAAAAGGAGAGCAAGAGGGAGAAGAAAGAGAGTCAGTAAATACAATGATTTGTACACAACATTTATAAGCTTGTTTATACAACCAATCACTGTTAGTGACAGTCAGTGTGGTTTAACAGGTTGCCATGGAGACAGTCAGTCGTAGCCCCTTCAAAGTTACAGTAGCAGCGCACTAATGGAAAGGCAAAGCTTCTCATCCATGATGTAACAATAATATAGTCTTAGAGCAAATACATGTTCTCTCTCTCTAGTGAGTAGGAACATTGGGAAATTCTTGAGTCCTGAGAGTACAATAGTGGAGGGAGTGGAGGCATTCTATTTCTATGAGTGGAGGATCCAGTGGAGAATGTTCAAACGATTCTATCGAAAACCTGTTACAAACTATGGAGATTCAGTTAGGCTGTTGTCTTGAAATACTGCTTCCCCAGTGACATAAACCTCTAAAGATATCAGGACAACTTTTGTAAACTTTTAAAGATTAGACTATGCTTGACGTGCAGCTGTAATGTCTTACACATGTAGGATCTTAATTTCAGCCAGTTTGCTACAGCAGGAAAATAATCCTGGAGCAACAAGACATTTTTATTATTATGTGGATTATAATTAATGGACATTGTTGTTGGGGTTGATACATTTTTCATATGGTAAAATCAAGTCTGAAATGTTTAAATGGAAATKACAAACTTCAGAAGACTTTTGAACCTCAAATACACTACAAGTTTTATATTTCCTGAATTACAGGAAAGTTATCCTGCAACCGGGTGATCAAATCTGTATGAAGATGTCATGACGTTGGCAGTGGGGGTAGGTTTATGACAGTCATAAATACCTCTTTCCCCCCTCCCCCGTTCCTCTTCCCTACTGATGTGACATAAGAAAACCCCTTGGTTAACATAGAGATTCTGGGGACATCAGAAGGTGGGGGGGAATGAACTATATTCTGGTAATCCGACCAACTGAACATATGCGGTGGTACTTAAGGTATATTATGTCAGTTCGGTTGCCCTCACATTCTCACATTCTCATCAATGATAGAATGACATAAACTCTACTGTGGAAAGTCTAAACGTCAGAGGTATCGGATTCACATGGAATTGTTGTTTAATTCAAATGTTTGAATATGAGATTATTTGTGAAGAGATTAAATGTAATTGTAGCTTCCAAATGAGAGATCTGGGTTTTCATAAATTTGGCTTCTGCTCAACCAGGGGCCCGCCCCTGTGAAGAGGCATGGGTTATAAACTTTTCAGACACACCCCTCTCCCTCCACTATAAAAGCCATTGACAAGAATATAACTTCCTGTTCCGGGTACRCCAGGATGACGRTCCGGTGTCAGAATGGTTCAGATAATAACTACAGAACTAAGCCAACATCAGCATGGACTTTGATTGTGAATGGTATGAACTTTGAACTCGTATTCACTACAGAAGTGATATCTCCTAGCCGTTGAGTTAGCAACAGCTAAACGCAGGTTAGGAAGGACAGTCCGAGTATCCCGTCTACTACACACAACGTTCCTCCAACGTATCCCGTGACTACCAGAGACATTCTCCAAAGGACAGAGGACTCGGGTTGGCGATACGGTTACGGTTGGATCTACCACCAACCTACTGAAGCACAGCTCAGAGTAAATATTTATTGCATTTTCCTTTTCAAATGGGCGGTAATTTAGAATGCATCAGATACTGTATTTACGATAGCACAGCTCGCCTATGTTCCAGTCTCCCGCTCTTTCACTAAGACTCAGCCCCTTCCCTTTGTGTAACAAGCTGTCATATCTATTCYGCCCGCTAGGGACGTTTTTCTGTATGACGTACTTTGTAATCAAGTTATGATTTAATTGTGTATGTGTGTTTCTGTGTGATTAGTTAGGTATTTAGTAAATAAATAATTAAACCCAATTTTGTATTGCTGATTCAACTTGTTAGCCAGGATTCTTGCAGATAACAAAGGWTTTACCACTTTCAGATGAGACTGAATAAAATGACGATTAATGTGACTGCTATTTAGTAAAATATTACTAAATCTTTAAGAGTTTATTCGGAAGATAACAGCTCTATAAATATTCTTTCGTGGTGTCCCTCTCTGGTTAATTAATATTTACATGATTAGTTCAATCAGGTAATATTAATTACGGAGAAATTGTTTTATAGAATAGCATGTCATAGCAATTAATCTGGCATAGTCAAAGACACGACAAAGAGAATAGCAGAGCATAAAAGGTTGATGCTGACAATGGGGTGTCAATGGAGTGTCTAATGTCTTTGAACTGATCTGACTTGCATGAAGCTTAGATAAAACAGACTGACTGAGGACACAACACACACGTGCACACACACACACGTGCACAAGCATACACACACATACTGTAGTCAGCCACTTTAATGGGGAACAAGGATTTGTTCCAATCTTTGAGTTATTGAGGAAGAGCAATGACTTAATTTGCGTTCACACTGAAAGAGTGAGCCACCAACAATGTACTAAATGTAAACATGCAAATAGTATTCCTAATCAAATCATCCCCATGCTGTGTGTGTGTGTGAGTGTCCTGCAGCTGCCATTTCAGCCCATTAGCAGGTGATCTAATTCTGATTTGATCATACCTCGTTCAGTCTTGTGAGAACAGAACAYGCTAACTGCTGTATTCTCTGGTTGCCATGGTAAAAGATAAGAACCAGATACACATGTCCAATGACATCCCACCAGGAAACATAATGAATTCAGGAAATACATAATGAGTTCTGAAACAAAAACCACAGCCAGGGGTTATATTGAGGTTAACCATTTCTGCGGAGGGGGTCATCGGCTGTCACCTGCCCTCCATCGAGGAAATGCACGTGTACGACTCCAGGACAAGGAAGCGTGCAGGAAAGATCATTGTCGACCCCACACACCCCAAACACCCCATCTTTCAAAGACCCCCCTCTGGCAAATAGTTCTGGTCAATCTTGACCAAAACCACCTGAACAGTTACTTCCCCGGTGCTGTGGCCCTCACCAACCGGCCATAGGGATTAATAGACTTTGTATTGAGCCGAACACTGCACCTTGCCATCAGTGACCTGTAATACGAATAACTGCATTTGCCCTATGTACACACTATGTACTCCTTTGCATAACACTTTATATGCACTATACACCGTATATTCATCACTACAGTATCCCTCCTTCTGCATACTGTACATATATAACCCCTCTGTAAATTGTATATCCTCACTGTAAATCAGTTTATATTCCAGAGTTTTATGTTTACTGTATTTATAGTGTATATTCTGTAAGTTGACTATGTTGACTTGGTGTCTGTGTTCTGTTCGTACATTGTCTATTGCTGGCAGCAATCAAATTATGGGTTTGCGTAAATGTAGTTGGCTAATAAAGTGATTCTGATTCACATCAGGGTAACAGTTATAGGCCTAGATGGTAATATGCAGGTATGTGGCTAACATGCCCCCCTGATCTCTATCTTTCTGTGCAGGCAGTTTGACTAGTAGTCAATGACAAGACATATATGTGCTCTGCCACAGAATGCCAAATTACGTGATTTCCACACCGTTGTTATAGTAACAATGCAAAATCCTCCATCCACTTCAGAAGACTGGTAAATTACACTTGATGAGAGTCCAACAAAATGTCACTGATAACCAGACTGTGCTCTTCGCTGACACAACATCTTTGTAATTTTAACAGTGTATTCAGAAAGTATTCAGACTCCTTCCATTTTTCCACATTTTGTTACGTTACAGCCTTGTTCTAAAATGGATTAAATACAACAAAAAATCTCATTAATATACATACACACACACACAATACCTCATGATGACAACCATTTTTCTTTTTAAATGTGACCTGTTGCCACAAGAACCTGTTGCCCAAAAAAACAGAAATACCTTATTTACATAAGTATTCAGACCCTTTGCTATGAGACTTGAAAYTGAGCTCMGGTGCATCCTGTTGATCATTCTTGAGATGTTTCTACAACTTGATTGGAGTGCACCTGTGGTAAATTCAATTGATTGGACATGATTTGGAAAGGCACACATCTCTCTATATAAGGTCCCACTGTTGACAGTGAATGTCAGAGCATAAACCAAGCCATGAGGTCAAAGGAATTGTCCATAGAGCTCCGAGACAGGATTGTGTGGAGGCACAGATCTGGGGAAGGGTACCAAAACATTTCTGCAGCATTGAAGGTCCCAAGAACACAGTAGCCTCCATTATTCTTAAATTGAAGAAGTTTGGAACCACCAAGATTCTTCCTAGAGCTGGTCGCCCGGCCAAACTGAGCAATTGGGGGAGAAGGGCCTTGGTCAGGAAGGTGACCAAGAACCCGATAGTCACTCTGACAGAGCTCCAGAGTTCCTCTGTGGAGATGGGAGAACCTTCCAGAAAGACAACCATCTCTGCAGCATTCCATCAATCAGGCCTTTAAGGTAGAGTGGCCAGACAGAAGCCACTCCTCAGTAAAAGGCACATGACAGCACGCTTGGAGTTTGCCAAAAGGCACCTAAATGACTCTAAGACCATGAGAAACAAGATTATATGGTCTGATGAAACCAAGACTGAACTCTTTGCCACGTGTCACATCTGGAGGAAACCCAGATTTTAGCAGAGATGCAGAGAAGCATATTAAGTTTATTTAAAAAAGAACTACCCATCAGGAGGATACAGACAGTTCGAGAGGTATGGTTAGACAGAGAAAAAATATACTTTTTTTTACATAGAATTAAGCATAATGGTTATGGCTCTAGATTGCATGAAAAAGCTTTCAGGTGTTTGAAAAATGCTAAATTCTCCAACCACCCTCCTTGTGCCCCCTCTGATGTTTGGGGTGCATGACACCCCTGCAAGCCATTATTATGAGCCCATCCTCCACAATGAAGGTGCCACTAGCCACCTGTGGTCATCACAGCACCCAAGTCTGTACTGTACACCTGAGAAAGAAGAGAGGTATGAGTCTCTCTGTATGACCTTTCTACTATAACTATTTTAATGGCTCAAACAAGCACATCTTATACAGGAAGCGCKTCTCCTTGTCCACAGAGGGCTCAGCAAAGAAACTGCTTGTTTTGCTTTTTCACGGTGTGTGGACATCCACTGTCCTTTCATATTTTATTCTGGATAGCATCAGAGAGGAATGAGATGGAGAGACAGAGGAAAGTGTCAGGGTAAATGTCAAACCAATACCCATGTCTGGACTCTGCAGTACCACTAAACCAGATTGGCAAAAAGGATCTGCTTGCTTCTATTGCACATTTTTCCTCTGATGATTCATTTCTAAGAGCCTCAAACTGTTTCTGGATCAGAATTTCATTCTATTCTACATCATTTTCAAATGGTAACATTCACATCAAACATTTGTCTAATTTATTGGTTCTGTTACAGGCTTTGGTTTTTCCGTTTATGTTTTGAGGTTGGACTTTAGCACGTATAGCTCATTAACATGTAGGGCACACCGATTGGTGTCACTTCGTTAGTATGTGTTACACCCCTGCTGGTTGCCGTTTCATTAGTGGAAAGGTGTTTCACCTGTGCTGGCCCAGGTACTATTTAAGAGTGGCTGGCCCAGTTTTCTTGATAGATGCAGAGGGGTAATGCCTTTTAGTTGGTGCTCCCTATTTAGATTTCTAGACAAACAGTCCTTTGTGATTTTGTTTTGGTCCACCTTTTTGTTTTGCTTCCTGTTTTTAAGTTTAGTGTGGGTTTTCCTTTTGTTTGCCTCTTAGTGGGCAAATTTAGTAGGTACTCATGGTGGGTGTCTTTTAGGTTCCAGTCGTTGTTGCTAGAGTGTCTTTCAGAACCCCTCCTAAAACCACCTGTTTTGGTTGTCAGTGACTCTTTGTTAGTTCGCCTTCTGTTTTGAGTGACATTATTTGGTTTTCTTGCTGGGGAACGTAAAAGTTCTCATTATGACAGCAAAATGCTACATGTCCAATGAAAACGTCTGGTATCCAGTGAAATAGATAGGATGTAACAATTAAGACATTACTCTGTCTGCTACTTCATAAGTCTGCATCCCAAATGATATCCTTTTCCCTATATAGTGCACTACAAAGGGGACAGTAATGCACTATATAGGGGATAGGATGACATTTGAGATGCACATTATGGCTTTCTGTTGAGCTGCCAGCAGTACTATTTACTCAACCTGTTACTGGCCAATGAAGTAAAATTGCTCCTGTTCTGTTTTCTTTATTACAGTTTGAGTTTAAAATTCGGCAGGGTTCCACATCAGTGAGTTTGATGAGACAATTCTCCCTCTGTGCGTGCGTTAGTGCCTGAAATACTGAACAATTGCCTTGAAGCAATGTACACACACATGACATTGGTTGTTGATAGCTCTTCAAGGCTTGTAACAGATGAGGTTAATAAAACTAATCAGTCAATATCTGGGTTCAGATGGACCTACAAACAGTACTGTTACAATGGTACAAATAGAGAGATTCAAGACCCTCGTAAGACATCACAGTAAAATAGGATGTATTGTAAAATGGTGGTGTACTGGGAAAGATTGGTTAGTGTGTGGAAAGTGTTAGAATTAAGATTGGTTGATTGGCCGATAAACTTGGAATCCAGTATTAGGAAAGTACTCCCCAGAGAAGCAGAGCAGAAAAGGTAGCTAGCTAGTTTGCTTTTTTGCTGCTAGCTAGCTGAAGAAAAATGTCTGGTTCCCTGTTTGGCCAGAGGCTAGCTAGCTAACGAACCCCAAAGATAAAAATCAACACTCCACCAGCAATGATACCAACCACAAGTGGTCAGATTGACTCCTCAGTATAGGTGCTATTAACTGATAGCTAACGTTGGCATTAATCACTAACTTACTAACTGGTAAACTTACTTAGGTTAGAAAACGAATAGGTAGTTCGTTTTAGGTAGTTACACACAACAAAACTGCTTAAATCATTCAGAAAACATGTTTTTTTTTTGTAGAAAAGAAAAATTAGTGATTTTCAAAYGGGGTTTTTCGCCACTTTAACAGCTGCCATCTTGCATTTTTTTGATTGCTCCCGCCTCCTTTGAAGATTCCGCCATTATGATTGGACCCCAAGATGGGTGGCTCTGCTCAGGGCAAAAAGGTAACTGTATAGCAAAAACGTAGCWAGAGGTAAGTACTTTTTTTTTTGTACTAAAAGGCTGGGAAGGATAAAACCACAGATGAAAGGGGGAAAGTATTTTAATAAAATGATATGAAATGTATTTGCTGCAGTACTATTGAATTATCGATATTAGTGCCCACCACTATTTATCACCGTCTACTTGCATAGACATCAATACTGAATTGTTGGACAACATGGAAAATTCATATTATGTGTTGATTAAATTAAGCCAAAAATGTCCCAGGTTAATGTATTAGACATTCTACATGTGTTGCTAAGATAATTATCTGACAAAAATTAATTAATGATGTGCGCACTTATAATGAAGCCAAGCATGTCAAAAAAGGACGTCTTATGCACTCGTTGTCAATGTTTATATATGCCGTAAATTAAACAGTATTACATACATCAGAAGGTAATACCTCACATCTGCCATGGATAAAAAGATAGCTTGGTAATATAATTGAATAGACCCATATATTCTCTATGTAATCAAGAAACCGATTGTCTCCCTGACATCTCCTTCCTTTCCATTGAGTTAATGTCAGCCCATAAACACCCCACAGCCCTGGAATTAGAACTATTTTTGTGGAAGCCAGGCACTGAAATAGGCCTAAATGATGTAAATGTTCTCTGTGTCTACAGAAGGGTCTACAACACAACACGAATAGRCTCATAGGAATCCTAAAGAATAATGATTGCTAATTATGTTTACTCATGGTACTGTTATTAAAGGTATCACCCACTTGGCACAGATGTCAATTCAACATGTATTCAACCAGTGTGTGCCCAGTGGGCATGTGCAATATTCATGAATAAAATGCTGCATCATTATGCCTGGTAATAGACTATTTGTGGTTTCCTTTTCTATATCAAAATAGCTATAGCTATTCACCAATATATATGAAAGCTTGTATGGCAGAAATACTTAAATAATTGATCAATCGGACAACAAAAATGTTTTGGGCTGCAGTCTCAATGGGAACAACTATCAACTGCTTCTCTTATTCACAGTTAGAGAGAAGATCAAACAGGATCAAACATTAGACTTAATCCTGACTCCTGGCCCGCATGAACATTGTTCAAAGGTCTCTGTAATCCCCAGGCACGTGGCCCCTTTGAATCCATTCATAAAAAGTGGAAWTGGAAAAGCAATAAGGTAAGTTAATGAATGTTTTATCAAGGATCAGCTCTCTGGGTGTGACAAGATAATCCTTTCAGATTAAACAAGCCAAAATGTCAAATACTGCTTTTGGTTAAATCCAGTCAGAGCACATTGATTCCCAGAGGTCCCACTCCCTCAAGAGATAGATGGCATGCTATGTTGCACTCCATACACCTGCTCAACACACACAGAGACACACACACACACACACCACGTACACACAGAGACTCCCTCAGAGAGATGGCATACTATGTTGCACTCCACACACCTGCTCACCCCCTATGTTTCTTCATCCTTTGAGCATCCAGAGAAGTGGGTGTTATTTTGTTGGAGGTTTATTGTTAAATGAAGCCATCTAGTGGCTACGTTTGATAAATGTTCTGTATGATAACCTTACCAGTGCAGTAGAATTTCCCCAAACATTTTTAGCAGTTCGACTGATCTTCTGCTAGATGGCAACAGAAAGAATACTTTATTTTTGAGGACTGATTACATCACATTTTTTGTAATAAGTGTCTGTCTCTTAAATTCCAATCGATGTATATGGGTCTTTGCAAATACAAAAGGTGACTTGATAGTTGTAAATCAAACATTTTGTATGTGTTTGTTTTGTTTCAGCTGTAATTGTGTGTGTAATTTGTTGGTACAGCCAGAGGAAAAGGAAAACTAAGAAGTGTGCCTTTAACCCTAAAAGGTAAATGAATGTCATGTTTTCGCAAGCCTTTTTTTGATCCTTATGAACATTTTTGAATTTTTCAAGCATCTAGTTACCAACAAAAATCATTGATTTCTGTGTTAAAATGGAGGAATWAAAAATGATCTCTTTTGTAAACTAGTGCAGTGTATACGAACTCAATATGGTTTACAACTTACTATTGAAATTTGTAGTAGTAGAATGCACAAGGTGAAATTTCAAAATTGGGTAGTGCATCACCAGTTTTCCTATTGTCATGTTAGTCATTGCATGCCATWGAGTTATTTATAACTTGTCAGAAATTTCCAGATCAACTAGCCCATGTCAGCAAACGTTTTTTAGCTAGGTTTTTAGCCCATAGATTTTGTAGTAATTTGTTTGAGTCTCAAATGTCACATGCATACACGTTAAACATGACAACATGTATAGAATTGCAAGAAAATTAGGTTTAAAATTGCTGCATTTTCTCTGCACCCCCCTACAGGGAGGAGGTGAGGGCCCTCGGAGTGTGGTGTCAGGAAAATAACCTCACACTCAATGTCAACAAAACAAAGGAGATGATCGTGGACTTCAGGGAGCACCCCCCTATCCACATCGACGGGACAGTAGTGGAGAGGGTAGTAAGTTTTAAGTTCCTCGGCGTACACATCACGGACAAACTGAATTGGTCCACCCACACAGACAGCGTGGTGAAGAAGGCGCAGCAGCGCCTCTTCAACCTCAGGAGGCTGAAGAAATTTGGCTTGTCACCAAAAGCACTCACAAACTTTTACAGATGCACAATCGAGAGCATCCTGTCGGGCTGTATCACCGCCTGGTACGGCAACTGCTCCGCCCACAACCGTAAGGCTCTCCAGAGGGTAGTGAGGTCTGCACAACGCATCACCAGGGGCAAACTACCTGCCCTCCAAGAAAACCTACACCACCCAATGTCACAGGAAGGCCATAAAGATCATCAAGGACAACAACCACCCGAGCCACTGCCTGTTCACCCCGCTATCATCCACAAGGCGAGGTCAGTACAGGTGCATCAAAGCTGGGACCGAGAGACTGAAAAACAGCTTCTATCTCAAGGCCATCAGACTGTTAAACAACCACCACTAACATTGAGTGGCTGCTGCCAACATACTGACTTAACTCCAGYCACTTTAATAATGGAAAAATGTATGTAAAAAATGTATCACTAGCCACTTAAAATAATGTTTACATACCCTACATTACTCATCTCATATGTATATACTGTACTCTATACCATCTACTGCATCCTGCCATCTTTATGTAATACATGTATCACTAGCCACTTTAAACAATGCCACTTTTATATGTTTACATACCCTACATTACTCATCTCATATACTGTACTCGATACCATCTACTGCATCTTGACTATGCCGTTCTGTACCATCACTCATTCATATATTTTTATGTACATATTCTTCATTCCTTTACACTTGTGTGTATAAGGTAGTTGTTGTGAAATGGGTAGGTTAGATTACTCGTTGGTTATTACTGCATTGTCGGAACTAGAAGCACAAGCATTTCGCTACACTCGCATTAACATCTGCTAACCATGTGTATGTGACAAATAAAATTTGATTTGATTTGAGTTTGCTTTCCAACAGACACTGGAAGACAAATTCACATTTCAGGAGGACAATAACCTAAAACACAAGGAGTTGTGTTACAGTTTTGTTACAGTTTTGACTTAAATCAGCTTGAAAATCTATGGCAAGGCTTAAAAATGTCTGTCTAGCCATTTTCAGCAACAAACTTGATGGAGCTTGAAGAATGTGCAAATATTGTACAATCCAGGTGTGCAAAGCTCTTAGAGACTTATTCAGAAAGACTTACAGCTGTAATCAGTGCCAAACGTGATTCTAACATTCACACTCAGGAGTGTGAATACTTATAAAAACATGTTTAACTTTGTCATTATGGGGTATTTGTTGTAGATGGGTGAGAAAAAAAAWATATTGAATCAATTTGAATTCAGGCTGTAACACAACAAAATGTGGAATATGTCAAGGGGTATGAATAGTTTCTGAAGGCACTGTACGTACCCTGAAAATATATACCGTAGATATTGACCCACACCGGTATAACAAAAWAATTACTCAAAAATGTAAATACCTATTTGGCATCCAGGTAATGTCTCTACACCAAGTTGAGTCTCCTCTTTCAGATGTAATTGGAACTGAGTTGACAGCCCATAGTTCCAAAGTTATAGCTAAAGGTCTGATGGCACCGGCAGGCATTTCGCCTATTTCAGACATCAGGAGTACCGTTATGTCAGATTGGCTCAATCACCAATTTCTCAGCCTCTGAGTATAACAGAAACACAACACTTTGAATGAACAACAGACAAATGTTCATAACAAGTGGCTATGGATGACATTTATCAAAATATCTATTCAAACATGAAAAACACGTCTATTTTGAAACATGAAACGTTACTATAAAGGTGTGTGTGTGTTTTTAAGATATGCTTATGTTGGAGAATTTAAACCATTTTATTGTGCTACAAAGGGTTAATAAAACAATTTTTTTTAAAGTGTTGCTGTTTGACAGAAAGTGTGTTTTTGCTATTTTCAATTTGGGGTCAAAAATGACCCCTGTTGGCACTTTCAGGGTTAAGGATTTATGTGGCTCATCACTGGCCTGCCTGCTAACAGGGAATGCTCTCATAAGGTGTGGCTTGACATTGAAAGGCAGTTCATCTCTCTCGGTGTCTAACACTGGTCTAGGTCTCAGATACACTCTTAGAAAAAAGGTTCCAAAATGGTTCTTTGGCTGCCCCATAGGAGAACCCTTTTTGGTTTCACGTATAACCCTTTTGGGTTACATGTAGACCTCTGTGGAAAGGGGAACACAAAAGGGTTCTACCTGGAACCAAAAAGGGTTATTCAAAGGGTTCTCCTACGGGGACAGACGAGGAACCCTTTAGGTTCTAGATACCGTATACAGGTGACATATATCAGGCTCAGGCTTCTACACTATGAGGTAATGCTGTGGCCTGTGGGCAGAAGTTGTTACAAGGCAGGACTGGTCATTACTGTGACAAGTCAAAGACTTAATGAGGCACTATTAAATATACACTGAGTGTACAAAACTTTAAGAACACGTTCCTAATATTGAGTTGCATCCCCTCAAAACAGACTCAATTCGTCTGGGCATGGACAAGGTGTCGAAAGTGTTCCACAGTGATGCTGGCCCACGTTGACGCCAATGCTTCCCACAGTTCTGTCAAGTTGGCTGGATGTCCTTTGGGTGGTGGACCAATCTTGATACACACAGGAAAATGTTGAGCGTGAAAAACCCAGCAGCGTTTTAGCTCTTGGCATACCTACTACCATACCATGTTCAAAGGTACTTCAATATGTTGTCTTGCCCATTCACATGCTGAATGGCACACACACAATCCATGTCTCAGTTGTCTCAAGGCTTAGAAATCATTATTTAACCTGTCTCCCCTTCATCTACACTGATTGAAGTGGATTTAACAAGTAACATCAATAAGTGATCTTAAATTTCACCTGGATTCACCTAGTCAGTCTATGTCATGAAAAGACCAGGTGTTCCTTATGTTTGATACACTGTGTAGCTTACTAGTCTATTAGCTAAATCCCTATAGCAACTCAAGTGCATTCAGAAAGTATTCAGACCCCTTGACTTTTTCCACATTTTGTTATGTTACAGCCTTATTATAAAACGTATTAAATTAAATCATCATTAATCTACACACAATACCCCATAATGACAAAGTGAACTGGTAAACAACATTTTTGCAAATTGATACCTTATTTACATAAGTATTCAGACCCTTTGCTATGAGACTCAAAATTAAGCTCAGGTGCATCCTGTTTCCATTCATCATCCTTGAAATGTTTCTACAACTTGATTGAAGCCCACCTGTGGTAAATTCAATTGATTGGACATGATTTGGAAAGGCACACACCTGTCTATWTAAGGTCCCTCAGTTGACAATGCATGTCAGAGCAAAAACCAAGCCATGAAGGTCAAAGGAATTGTCCGCAGATCTCCGAGACAGAATAGTGTTGAGGCACAGATCTGGGGAAGGGTAACAAAAAAGGTATGCAGCATTGAAGGTCCCCAAGAACACAGTGGCCTCCATCATTCTTAAATGGAAGAAGTTTGGAACCACCAAGACTCTCTTAAAGCTGGCTGCCCGGCCAAACTGGGCAATCAGCGGAGAAGTGCCTTGGTCAGGGAGGTGACCAAGAACCCGATGGTCACTCCGACAGAGCTCCAGAGTTCCTCTGTGGAGATGGGAGAATATTCCAGAAGGACAACCATCTCTGCAGCACTCCAGCAATCAGGACTTTATGGTAGGGTGGCCAGACGGAAGCCACTCCTCAGTAAAAGGCATGACAGCCCACTTGGAGTTTGTCAAAAGGCACCATGAGAAACAAGATTCTCTGGTCTGATGAAACCAAGATTGAACTCTTTGGCCTGAATGCCAAGCATCACGTTTGGAGGAAACCTGGCACCATCCCTACGGTAAAGCATGGTGGTGGCAGCATGAAAGATGAACAGTGAAATGTACAGAGCGATCCTTGATGAAAACCTGCAACAGAGCTCTCAGGACCTCAGACTGAGGCAAATGTTGACCTTCCAACACGACAACAACCCTAAGCACACAGCCAAGACAACACAGGAGTGGCTTAGGGATAAGTCTCTGAATGTCCTTGAGTGGCCCAGCCAGAGTCCGGACTTGAACCCGATCGAACATCTCTGGAGAGACCTGAAAATAGCTGTGCAGCGATGCTCCCCATCCAACCTGACAGAGCTTGAGAGCATCTGCAGAGAAGAATGGGAGGTAGAAACTCCCCAAATACAGATGTGCCCGCTCTTGTAGCGTCATACTCAAAAAGACTCGAGGCTGTAATCGTTGCCAAAGGTGCTTCAACAACCTACTGACTAAAAGGTCTGAAAACCTATGTAAATGTGATATTTCATTTTTTTTTATATACATTTGCAAACATTCCTAAAAACCTGCTTTTGCTTTGTTATTATGGGGTATTGTGTGTAGATTGATGAGGAAAAAAACAATCAAATACATTTTTGAATTAGGCTGTAACAACAAAATGTAGAGAAAGTCAAGGGGTCTGATTACTTTTCGAATGCACTGTATTTCTTCATATTCACTGAAGGAAACATATGCCTCTCAATATGCAAAAAGCTGTATCACTCATTTTTAACATATCTCTTCTCATATCTCTCTTTTCTCAGCGCCATTCACACAGAGCAGGCAAATGAACAGTTCACTGGCACAACAAAGGTGTTATAAAAAGCATAATAATAGAGACAAAGATTTTATTTAGAGCAAATTTAAAAATAACAGTTTTGTGGATTGTAGAGATGATGGGAGGTTTCCATCTATTGAGGAGCTACCCCTGGAAAAACACAGTGCAGATTGACCCTGGTTTGTACTCATGTTAATCTAACAGCTCTTCACTGTGATTGGGCTGAATTCATTCCTCTTAATTACGCATCATTTGGCTATCTTTAATTGCTTTCCTAGCAGCTGTCCAATAAGCTTTGGCAGCAGACAACATAGTGGAGAGCAGCAGACCTGGGTTCAAATAGTATTTTACATTTTTCATATACTTTGAGCGTTTGCTCTAGCCTGCCTTGAGTGCCAGGTAAGCAGGGAGTTACAGTTTKGGGACTGTTCTATTGATCCAGGCAAGCTCAATCGAGCACGGATAAAGTATTTTAAATGATTTCAAATAGTATTTGAACCCAGGTCTGGAGAGCAAATTAGAGCTTGAGCCTGCAGTGCATTCAATCCACTGCCCAAAGAGGAGAGATGTGTATGTGTGCTCAATCTGCTGCCCAGAGAGTAGAGAAGAGGACACATAATCAATTCCACTGTCTTTGTTCTGCCTACTCAACCCTGTGAGTCCAGTGGGCTTGAAATAAAACAGTAAGATTCAGTCATTATGATGGATTTCTAAAGGGTAATGAAGACGAAAACAACAACAATATGCTATTAATGTGTTACAGAGTTACCATGACAGAGAAATTGTCTGAATTCTGACCCTGTAACACCATAGGTTACTCTAAACTAACCCATACTGTATATAACATATGTACAGGTAACTGCCAAAATAATGGAAACACTACAGTAAATGAGGGTTCTGGTGGCTGTTTTCTTGGCATGGTTTAGGTCCACTCAACCCCTTAGAGGGTAAACGCCAGCAAATACTCAGCCATTATTTCTATCCTGAAGGGAGTGGATGACAATGCTCCCATCCACAGGGCACGAGTGGTTGATGAGCTTAAAAACAATATAAGCCATATGCCATGGCTGTCTCAGTCACCAGATCTCAACCCAATTGGACACTTATGGGAGATTCTGGAGCGTTTTCCATCACCTTCAACAAAACACCAAATTATGGAATTTCTCATGGAAGAATGGCGTCGCAAACCTCTAATAGAGTTCCAGACACTTGTAGAATATATGGCAAGGTGCATTGAATTTGTTCTGGTGGCTCATGGTTGCCCTATTAAAAAAAGTTATGTTAGTGTTTACATTATTTTGGCACTTAACTGTATATTATAGGATATTCCTGATTTACAATATCTTCCTCAAGTGTGTTTTGATTGTTTTCTGTAGGTGATGTAAATGAGTCCTGTCATATGTCCAACCCCAGCTCTTATCTGACCAACTTGCTTTGAATAAGGAAGATTTGTAACTTCAATTCCTGATGATATAATATATTATCTCGAAAGAAAAAAGTATTTTAGTGACCTCAGCTGTGTGGGCTATGAAATTGTGCAATAATGGGATTCAATTAAACTGGTGTTTTTGAACAGGTGAGGCCAGGGCCGTGCACAGACATTTGAGAGGGCAAGTGCTAAAAATGAAAAAAGGGCACCCACCGGCGGAGAAGTGAGGTAGGTGGGTGGCTAACTTGACAAGGTCATAACGACTAGCGGGCAGTGGGATCAGAACAAAATGACAAACACTGTATCCAAAAAATATAATTATACCACCATCCAAAAGGGCACTTTGTGAGTGGGAGGGTAAAGGGGCAGGTGCTCGGGCACAGGTAGACCCTTATCTGTGCACGTGCCTGGGTGAGGCCAAACAAATTAAAAAAATTACTTCAATAAGATGTTGTGCAAGCTGCATGATGTTGTCAAAGTCTCAGAGGCCACTATGCAGCTTGCCAACTCCACTTTGGGTGTGTGGCAGGGTGCAACAAGGTCCTGTGGGTCTGGGTCCCCATGGAAGGACTGTGTTTATGTGCTGCACTCACCATGGGCATTGTTTAGTAGGCCTAAATGTTGAGATAACAGAAAACTGACATGAAGTGGTCAACATGTTAGCCTAAACCTTTGGAAATACAGTTTGGGTTGACTGGAAGTCACTGGGCTTTTTAGCATACAGTTTTGAAGATTGTCCATGCTGTTTCAAACACTGGTAATGACACACTCAAAGTTCCTAAATGGTTCTTTGTGGAGGGACAGGGTTCTACCAAAAACTGTTTTGATGTGAATAACAATTGTTAGAAGACAAGGGTTCTTTGTAAGGTAAAGGGTTATACCTAGAACCTTTAACATCCTAAGAACAGTTTTTGGAAGAAAGGGTTATTTGATTATTCTTTGGAAGGCAATAATTATTATTTTTAAGGCAAGAAGGGTTATTTGGAAGGCAAGAAAGGTTCTACATAGAACCATATATCATATATCCAAACATGCTATATTGTAGGGTGATTTTCTACATCACTTTGCAAGCCAGCATAATGTGACTTGCGGGCCTGATGTGGTCTGTAAACCAGGAGTTTCCTAACACCACTGTGTTAGGGTATAACTAGGCCCACAAAGAAAGGCCTTGCGATATATGTAATGTATTGTCATAAAGAATGTAATTTTAATAAGGCTGGCGGAACTGTTCATAGAGGGTTCTAGGAAGAACCCACCAAAGAAAAAACGGTCATATAGGGTTCTAGGTAGAACCATATTCAGGGGGTTCTATGAAGAACCCACTATAGAGCGTTCTAGGTTCTCCCTAGCACCAAAAAGGGTTCCCCTATGGAACAAAGAACCATATATGGTTCTACTTAGCACCTTGTTTCTAAGAGTGTAGGGTATATCTATAGGGAGATAATGAGGTCTACGTGAAATCGTGTTTAGGCTACTACAAACCCTCTGTTACTCATCTTGCTTTTATTAAAAATAAAGGTGATACCCTACACTGTAAAAAGTTGCTGCCTAACTCATTAAAGAAATTGAGTAGTGGCTACTCAAACATCTCTAATGGTCAGTAGAACTCAAATCATAAAAGTGGTACTAACTCATATGTCAATATGATTTTTTTCACTTAATGTTTTTCCGTAATGTTAACAAATGTTAAGTTATTCAGTAAATGTAACTTTATTGATTTGTCTTCTGCTAATGTCAAGTTATTGCGTTTTTATAAGTTATGATTATTTAATATTTTAAAATCAATCTAACATTTATTAAATAAGTTGTTCTTAATAGATTCTATTATGTTTTACGTTTTTACTTAAAATAATAAAGTAGTAGTCAGTCACATTGATAGCTGAGTAACAATTACTTGATGTATCTGTGTTGTGCTGATTATAGAATTAAACTTTTTTTGCAAGTGATGAATACTTAATAGTGCTACATGGCTCTGTTTTTAGAGGRTTGAGGGTAATTCTTAATTTTTTTACTTTATGATACTTTTATACAATGTTGTATGCATGTTTGAAGAAAGATAAGTATATTTCTAAAATAGTATTAAGCAGTTTGTTGTGCTATGAGGTGTAATTGCACATGTTGAACAGATATCAAAACCGCCAGGCAAATTGATGTTCAATAATGAGACAAGCCATTCTCACCATCAACAAGGTCATGTGCACGCCTCTAATGGCAGAGGATAATGCAGCATCCTGTAACATACTGTAGCCRTGGGAAGTAAGGTTGCTTTTTTTCACAAAAGTAATAGTCCTGTATTAGCGTATATATCTTCTATCCGTCTGCTACGCCAGCGTGTGCAAAAGTATGTAATTCTCAGCACCCACAAAACAGTTCAATATTTACAACTTAAAAATATAATCATATGGGTCACTTTATGACACAGATCAAAAATATAAACGCAACATGTAAAGGGTTGGTCCCATGTTTCATGAGCTGGAATAAAATATTGCAGAAATGTTTCATATGCACCAAAAACGTATTTCTCTCAAATTTTGTGCACAAATTTGTTTACATCCCTGTTAGTGAGCATTTCTCATTTGCCAAGATAATCCATCCACCTGATAGGTGTGGCATATCAAAAAGCTGATTAAACAGCATGATCATTACACAAGTGCACCTTGTGCTGGGGACAATAAAAGGCCACTCTAAAATGTGCAGTTTTGTCACACAACACAATGCCACAGATGTCTCAAGTTTTGAGGGAGTGTGCAATTTGCATGCTGACTGCAGGAATGTCCACCAGAGCTGTTGCCAGATAATTTAATGTTAATTTCTCTACCATAAGCCGCCACCAATGTCGTTTTAGAGAATTTGGCAGTACGTCCAACCGGCCTCACAACCACAGACTACATGTAACCACGCCAGCCCAGGACCTCCACATCCGACTTCTTCACCTGCAGGATAGTCTGACCAGCAACCCGGACAGCTGATGAAACTGGGTTTGCACAACCGAAGAATTTCTGCACAAACTGTCAGAAACCGTCTCAGGGAAGCTCATCTGCGTGCTCGTCGTCCTCACCAGGTTCTTGACCTGACTGCAGTTCGGCATCAGAAACGACTTCAGTGGGCAAATGCTCACCTTCAATGGCCACTGGCATGCTGGAGAAGAGTGCTCTTCATGGATGAATCCCAGTTTCAACAGTACGGGATAGCGTGTATGGCGTCGTGTGGGCGAGCGGTTTGCTGATGTCAATGCTGTGAACAGAGTGCCCCATGGTGGTGGTGGGCTTATGGTATAGGCAGACATAAGCTACGGAAAATGAACACAATTGTGCTTAATCAATGGCAATATGAATGCTCAGAGATATCGTGATGAGATCTTGAGGCCCATTGTCGTGCCATTCATCCGCCACCTCATGTTTTAGCATGATAATGCGCAGCCCCATGTTGCAAGGATCTGTACACAATTCCTAGAAGCTGAAAACGTCCCAGTTCTTCCATGGCCTGCATACTCACCAGACATGTCACCCATTGAGCATGTCTGGGATGCTCTACATTGACGTGTATGATAGAGTGTTCCAGTTCCCTCCAATATCCAGCAACTTCACTTTTTTAAGGTATCTCTGATCAACAGAAGCATATCTGTATTCCCAGTCATGTGGAATCCATAAAATAGGGCCTAATTTATTTATTTCAATTGATGGATTTCCTTAAATGAACTGTAACTCAGTAAAATCCTTGAAATTATTGCATGTTGCATTTATATTCTTGTTCAGTGTACTTTAACTATTGAACACTGGAATACTTTGAGTTGGGTTACTCCAATTGTTCTAGGAAACGGGTTCCCCCCCAAAAATGTTAGCAGAACTGATTACTTTCTACAGTTTATAAAAAAACTATTAAAAGTTGTAGTCTGTCAGAGACAATGTGAGTGTACAAAACATTATGAACACCTGCTCTTTCCATGACATAGACTGACCAGGTGAATCCAGGTGAAAGCTATGATCCCTTATTGATATCCCTTATTGATCACTTGTTAAATCCACTTTAATTAATGTAGATGAAGGGGAGGAGGCAGGTTAAATAAGTCGTTTTAAGCCTTGAGACAATTAAGACATGGATTGTGCATGTGTGCCATTCAGAGGGTGAATGGGCAAGACAATAGATTTAAGTGCCTTTGAACAGGGTATGGTAGTAGGTGCTAGGCGCACCGGTTTGTGTCAAGTACTGCAACGCTGATGGTTTTTCACACTTAACAGTTTCCCCTGTGTATCAAGAATGGTCCACCACCCAAAGGACATCCAGCCATTGGAGTCAACATGGGCCAGCCAGCATCCCTGTGGAACGCTTTCCGACTCCATATTAGGAAAGTTTTCTTAATGTTTTGTATAGGTTAAGTTGAAATATTGAATGAACTGAATGACATTATAAATACCTGCATAAATAATTAAATCCTTTAAATCGTAAGCCCTTTATTGAAGTGCACACTATATGTAGTATTTAGCCTACAATATATAGAAACTTGACTCTTTTTTATTCTCTATTCAGCGCACTGACATTCACTCTGACTACAGCGTACAGTTAATGATGCGTTGATAAGGGCAACGAAAGTTTCAGCACTTGCCTTCTTCGCTGATGACAGACACCTTCTGCATCTCTCGAGCGACCTTTTGAACCGCATTTTTAATGACGGCGCTCGGTCCAGCTTCGGTCAGGTGGTCCTCGTTCTCTGCTGTCCAAACCGGTTCTTCTCGCTCGGTGACTATGACCGAGACAACTGCCGTTTTCCGTCGCGTGAGGGTCGAAGAGAGAGTGCCCATGTAGAATACGGAATTCCCCGCCGAAACTTGTCAACTTGTGAGAGGTACAGCCTTCCCGCGAGCGAAACCTCACAGCGATAGAAAGCCCATGGCCACACCTGTTGGATGCAATATTCGCCTGTGGATTTTTTTCTCACAAAATATGAAGCATGCCATACAGCCTAGTTGTAGCCTTGTAGTAGTTTCGTGGTGTCACTTYCCAGCTCGCTGCTATTGATGTTCAGTAGTCTAAACACAGTTGTCTTTTCTACCACAGCATCCTCTCGATTAGGCTGCAATATTAGAACCGCTCTGTTGTGATTGAACGTGACTAGCATACGCGCAAACGGCATTTGGCATTATTGTGCCCTATTCAAACATGTGAGTGGATAGTCAGATTAATATAATAGTTAGTTGAAAACGTGTACATGCTTTGCGAGAAGAACGACTCCCTAATGATCCTGTTTACATGGACACATCTGACATCAGTACCTGATGGGACTTTTGCTAAATGCAGAAAATCGCCAATCAAAATAAACGTTCTAACACAGTGACCATGTTATTTTTGCGAAGCATATTTGATTCTGAATTCGGACATATAAAGTCTGGACATGAAAACTATTTCTAAAATGCATACTTTAATTTTTTTGTGAACACACTTCACTCGCGCATAAGAGGGACGTTTGCGTTGCTGGTCCTGGCACATGCGCAGATCAAATACACCGCTTGAACTCCGATTACTCTGTATAGATGTCCTAACAATTCGAAATATTGTTCAGAAAACCAGGTGTTTTAATCGGCGTATGTTTACTTCGATTTTGACCTTATGCCGAATAGATAAGCAGAGTAAGGTGTTTACGTGACTATTTACATACTCTGCTTACTGCCAGTATCAGGTTAATATCGAATTATTCGTGTGCATGTTAACATACTTAATGTGTAGGCTAATAATAATGTTCTAATCATCAAATTACACTGCTTTGACGATGTGTGATATTAAGCCCATTAATCGAGTGCATCTGTCCAAAGAGTTTAGTCCTGTCTAAGTAGCCTATAGCCTGCTAAATGTTATATTACATGATTATAACTTGTTTATAAGTGGTTATTATGCATAAGGACATAATACTGCCATTGTAATCAGATGTAATTAATGTCACGATAATCAGCCAACAAGGATAGAATAGGATAGAATAACTTTATAAACTCAATTGAATGGAGATAAACTCTTCAGTAGCAATATTTTATTCAAACATATTCTGAATGTACACACACACATTGATCCAAAGGGTGCATTTATGCATTAATCAACATAGGTTCTTAACAACACAATTCACACTAGTTCCCGAAACATATATCATGTTGTAAATGTTAGCAGTAGCCTAGCCTACATTGAGTATGGAAGAATAATTAACTTCAATAATTATATGTTTACATTCTAGAACAAGAGTTCATAACATTTTATCAAACATGTTCATATAAAATAATTTAACATTAATAAACATCATATTTCAAACACCCACAATTATAGTAATTTTTTTTGCAATAAAAAAACCCAATTTTAAACTTATAATAATAACATCAAAAATAATGCATGTCTGTTACAAAATCATGGAAGTACATTATAACATTTAAAATCTAGCCTCCAGTATATTATTATCTTAGCTTATTCAACGTCGCATAGATCAGGGGTTTTCAAACTTGGGGGAAATATTTTTGGGGATTTTATGTGAAAAAAATTTTTTTTAGGATTATTGCTGCTACAACAGAATACCATCGTGGATACTATTGTTAAGTCTCTGCGTCCAGTATGGAGGACGTTAGAGGTAATTTCACGAGCCAATGCTAACTACCGTTAGCACAATAACTGGAAGTCTACAGGAACCGTTAGCATGCTAGCTAGTATGCTACCATCTGACTCTGGGGAAGTAGATAAATGGCTTCATTGCCAAAATCTCGAACTATCCCTTTAATATGATGCTAATTACCAGGTTATTTTCTGTATAGAAAATTCTTAGGCCGCCGTTTCGGGATGGAAAAACAGTTTCAGTGTCAATTTAAACTACCAAAACCAGATAGAAAGCATGCAGAAAAGATATTGAACTATGTATAGTTTTAAGTAGTAGCATCTTTTAGAACTAACAATCAAATAAAAGCTAGACAGTCAGGGAGAATCGAAAATTCCAGGGCACATGCACATTGGTTTAATAATGTTTGAGCAGAAGCATACAGCGGTAGCCACGGCAAAATGCATAGAATTGCTGGAAATTAGCTTAAAATCTGCTAAATGTTCTCTCAACTCAATGGAAAAATATGTAGAATTGCTGAAAATTTGCTTCACAACAGCAAGTTGAGTCGAGTTTACACTTCCAATGAACTGTAGGGAGGTCAAAATAATTAAACAGTCTACCAAATCTATTCATTTAAAATTGATTACTTATACTTTCAATTATCATTCACCTGATGATAAGATAAGACAATACATTATTTTACTTTTGCTAACAAATGATGGGGGTCCCGGGGTTGTCGGTTTGCATGGGTGGGGGACCCTGGGCAAGGAAAGTTTCTGAAATCCCTTGCCATAGATAACATCCCAACATACAATAAATAATATGTTAAGACAAAGTAAGAAGATGTCCATAATATTTCTTAAACCAAGATTTAAGTTAATAAAATTAAAACKATATTAAATAATACAGTTTAGTCGGTTTTCTCGAACTTTCACCTCACACGTTTTGGTACAAAAAAGGAAAGACTCAAAATGAACTTAAGAATTGTTGCACAGACATGGTTCATAAAGTTGAGAATTGTATATTTATACCTTTATTAAATTGTGGCCTCATACCACCCTCAGTGGTTTATAGAAATTGATAACAGAGATGTTTAACTATTGAATAACACTGGACCCACAGTGTATATTGATAGGCCTTTGTAGGGCTTTTGAAAAAATTAAGTCTAATGAACACCTCAACATGATGTTGGGGTACCTTGGGTATTAGGGGTCTTAGTAAGATCCAAAATGACACCTTATTCCCTATATGTTGCACTACTTTTGACCAGGTCCCCAGCGCATTATACCGTATAGGAAAATAGGGCACAATTTTGGACACATCAGAATGGCCTCCTTGTGAGAAACAGTGGCTGATGATGAAATGCATTACTCTGGCTCTGGAGGTGTTGCTGTTGTTGCTCATGCATAGCCCACACCATTGGCTTCTATGCCCCCTTTCAGTTTGAAACCTTTCAACTGTTCAAGAAACCCTGGGTTTGGACACGTGGCTGGCCGAGCCGATTTCACCAAGGTAAACGCATCATTGAAAGGCTTTCCTTCCGTGGACATCAGGTATCCAATGACGACCGAGGCTGACCTCGAGACTCCAGAATTGCAGTGAACCAACACAACTCCTTTCTGAGGGGGAAGACGAGAGAAACAAGCCTTATGTTAGTAGAATGTGCACAAACAGACTTCAGCCCAGCTTGAACAAAAAAGTAATCAGGTGGTCAATTGAGGGACTTAATTWAAAAAAATATGTTCCTTACCCCAGGAAACCTGTTGAAGTGTCCTGGGGTAAGGAATGTTTTGGGGGTATGATGCATTATGTCAGTTTAGTGCTATCCAGTCCAATAGAATGAGACCTGATGTGCTCGGCTGCTTTAAATTTGAATCCCATGTCTTCAATTCACACAGGTCAATCTAATAAAATACTTTTATGCTAATCACACATAATGGGAAAATTTCAAGCTATAAGGTGATAGAGTTATTCTCCCACTTAGCTAAAAGCAACATGGATGCTTTGATTAGGCAGTTGGAGTTACCCCTGCATGGCATCCCAGATTACATAGGGAAGTAAAAAGAGCCACTGACCTCCATTCAACAGAGAGTGGAAACTTATTTCCAAAAGGCCCAGTCATTGTAATCATAAACCTTTGGTGAATTTGCAACATGTGACAGTGTCAGGTTGTTGCGTGATAGGCACAGCGATTTGGTAAAAGGTTGTATAGCAAACAAAGGGCCACTAGTGATAAGATCTTTCTACAACAGGCTAAATTATGCATGGTGAAAACTCAGCCATGTATTATTTACTACAGAGTGGATACAGAGGTAGGGAGGATACCTAGATACCTACTGGTAGGGAGGGAGGCCTTACATTGGCTCACTGCTGTCCAGTATCAGATATATGCCAGGTCATCAACTTGAACACTCAAAGAAATTTMTATTAAAGTAAAGTAATTTTACCTACAGTATGTACTGTATACAGCAAAGTGATTATCAAATAAAATTGTATTTATCACATGCGCCGAATACAACCGGTGTAGACCTTACCGTGAAATGCTTACTTACAAGCCCTTAACCAACAATGCAGTTCGATAAATGGAGTTAAGAAAATATTTATCAAATAAACTAAAGTGAAAAATAACAATAACGAGGCTATATACAGGGGGTGCCGGCACCGAGTCAATGTGCGGGGGTACAGGTTAGTCGAGGTAATTTGTACATATAGGTAGGGGTAAAGTGACTATGCATAGTTTCTCCTTGATATAAAACATCTGATTATTAACGTATGCCGCTTTCTTTACAACCACCACATCATGGAGACCGGTATCAATCATAAAAGTTAGCAAGTGTAAATAACTTTCATGATGTGTCATCTTTCATGATGAGTAGGAATGTTGAAACTGTCAGGTAAGATGAATGCAGTGAAAGATACGGTATTAAAGCATAAAAATAAAGAAAACAGCGAAAAGGAAACTGGATATTKCAGCCCCCAATTAGACTATATTAGCCTGCAATGTTGTGAAAACACATACAACTTACCTCTGCATTTGCTTGGTCTATGAATTTTGAGCACTCTTGGAAATAGGATGTTATGTCAGTATCAGGAACATCCAGAATGCTCAGTGTTTTATAAATGAACAGGTCTGGAAATGCGTTTTCAACACCATAGGCTACATTCAAAATGTGGGACACCTGAAATGGAAGAAGAACATTTATGAAACACCAAAACAAGACAGAAAATTTTATTAAATATAAAGCTTATCTCTATGACATAAAACAATACCTTATATTTTCTCAAAGTGCCAAAGTCATGTGCAGCATCTTGTGAGCCTACAACAAGAAAAAACAACCATCAAATTGTGAGCCTGTAAGAAATTGTTTTAAATTGAAATATTTTTAACTGAGCATAGATATTTTTATGATATTTACTTCAGTAATGATAAAGATGTTTAAAAAAAAAAAAAACATGAGTTTAAACGGTATATTGAGGAAAGATTAAATGTGTTTACATGCAATAATATAGTAGACTCAGTCTCAGAGACAAGAAACTGAAAACGTAAGGCCTCATATCATACTGACAGCTACAGTATGTGTGTCTGTGTAGGCACCTGTCAATTATCCCCTGTCAATAACACACATCTCATCGACATCCACTCACCTAATAGTAAATAAGGTTTAATAACTCCAACTTGTACGTCCCAGCTGTTGTCCTGCACATAGCCGCATGCTGTCTGAGGCTGAGTTTTATCCTCTACAACATGTATAGTCGACCCTTTCCATGTCTCAATAATCCTCCTGCCGCTCAACGTCGTCACGCGGGTGCATTGCTTTCTCAAATTGGTCTTGGAAAATGTCTTGATTTCCTGGGCAAGAGACTGCATCACCTTTGTTTTCTCAAAACAAAGCAAAGGAGAAAAAAAGAATCCAGTGTTAGATTGGTCTGCCACTCTACCCGTCTAGGCTACTCCATTGGATGTAATGTTCACAGTGCCTAGCTCCTGGTTCAAATGGACTCCTGCRTGTTGATGGGCAGGTTTTGTCAACCCCAACTTGAAAATTGAGAACTCAGATTAGTCACTCAGCCTTTATGGGGGCCAGAGTATTTTTCTAGGCGTCACAGATGTCACTATCACATGATGCCATCATTGTGTGTGTGTGTGTGTGTGTGTGTGTGTGTGTGTGTGCGTGTGTGTGTGTCCCATAGGCTATTCAGTTTGGTGCAGTGGTATAGTATTTCAAAGTCTATTTTACATGCTGTCATCATAATGTTCAAACATAACTGAGGATTTTGGACATTAATATAAAATATTCACATTGAGACATCCAACCACACTTTATTGTTGCCTTTTTAATGTAGGCCTTCAATGTAGGATCAAATACTTGAGAACTATTTTGTCGTGGGTGTAGCCGCCTACATATAGGCCCATATTCCTTCCCTAGAATAAAATGCTGGTCACGTGACGTGCATTTGGATTGCAGGAAACAGCCTGTCAGCCTCGTTTTCGTAAAATAGGACAACACCTAGTAAAAACCGCGACGGGAGAGAGGAGTGGGGATTGGCGAAACCGCTCCACCCACAGAATGGGCGAATTGTAACATTGTAGCACTGGAGTGTCACTATTTTCACAACAAACAAGACGCGGCAGCAATTCTACAACAAATATTTTACAAGAATCAGTAGCTATGTCGGCAACACTGTCGCGCGGCTCGCTCCAACCTGGCCAGCAAAAACTGGCCGAGAAATTTACCATTTTGAACGACAGGGGCATCGGAATGCTCACTCGCATCTATAATATCAAGAAGGTAAGATACCAGTGTAATTCTTCGGTTCATAATAAATTGTACTGCATTCAAGAGATTGAAAGATCAAACACCCCAAAATCATATGTGGTGTATGGCAGAAACCTTTGTTTTGAAACCCAAAGCATGACAGCTACGGCTGCAGAATGCCAGTCAAGGCCCTCTTGAAAATGTGTTGCAGATAAGCTAACGTTATTTGGCTAGCCAAGCCCACTCATCAATAGGACAAATAAATCACTGTTTTCTGAGATTGGTCTATTTCAATCTTCGTGTAAAAAGAATAGTAACTCATAGGCTACTTACTGAAAGCTATGGTTCACTGGCTTGAAATAAAATAGTATCTCACTGAAATAGCCTATAATGTAACAACATGCCTAGCTTTGCAGTAAATGTTGTGCTTGATGGCTAGCTAGCTACATAGTTTCTCCTGCATACTTGCATAAAGCACCACAATATTAGTCAAATAAATTGACAAAGGAATGCTTTTCTAGGTTCTTTAGCCAATGCTAAGATTGAAGTCGGAGATCAATATAATGGGAACACATTTATAATCAGTCAGATTAGCAGTTACCATCTGACAGACACATATTGGCACATAATGACTGAAGCATACTACTTACTAACCAATGGCACGGCAGTATCTACAGTTGGTATACATGTATGTTATATGGTTGTTATAAATGCCTGATGCACCGGAGCACATACTGTATAGGTCCTGGTTTGAAAAACATTCAGTAAACACACATTTTCCTGGGATAGAAGGGAGAAGTATTTTAAAGAAGCCACAGTTTTAGAGGTACTTATGATTTGTTTGTTACACTTACTCATAGTGATAGTGGGGATGTTGTGATATACTGATTCCATACTAGGGCCACTTTCCTGGACACAAATTAAGTCTAGTGCTTTTTAGTCCAAGACTCTTAATCTGTGTCTGGGAAATTGGCCCATGGTGTTTAATTTACAAATTGTAAAACCCTACAGAGAAAACCACTCTTAGTAGCATTATTACTAGTGTATTAGTATCCACTATTAATTTATAATAATAAAAGTCATCAATGTTTATTGGTTGCATACACAGTTTAGCAGATGTTATAGTGGGTGCAGCAAAATGCTTGTGTTACTAGCTCCAAATGATGCAGTATAATGTCAAACAAGTACACAAATAATCAAAGAGTAATAAACAAGTTACAATAAGCAATCACGAATGTCAGGATGAATCCAATTTAACAACTCAAATAGCACTGTAACAGTAATAAAAATGCAATCTATATGTATGTACACCGGAATACTTTTCACAGGATATACTAAGAATGATATGTACATCAGTAGATATATTAGAGTGAGCAATGTCAAGAATCCAGTATATAAATAAATATGCAGTGTGTATAAACAGTGTAACTAAATACAAAGTACAGTTGTATAAATATTAGAATGCATTATGTTGGGAATACAGTATTTAAATACTCAGTGTGAAACAGGAAGTGTCCAGTGGTTCAATGTCTCTGACATGGGACAGCAGCGTTTTGTGTGTGTGTGTGTGTGTGTGTGTGTGTGTGACCTGATAGATGGCTAATGATGTCTGTTCAACAGTCTGATAGCCTGGTAATAGAAGCTGCTTCTTAGTCTCTCTGTCTTGGCTCTGATGCACCTGTACTGATTCCATCTGCTAGACGGTAGCCAGGTAAACAGTCCGTGGCTTGGGTGACTGATATATTACTTATTCATAGTGGGGACTGGCGAGGTGTGTCATGAATGGCAGATTCCATACTAGACGTTAGGTTTGGGCGATATACCATTTATAACGTATACCGAGGTATTTCGAAATACCAAAGGTATGGTTTTCAATAGCATTAAAACAGCAGCAGCTCTGGGGGTGCGTGCTACGCCACTGTTTATAAATATAAGTATAACTATATGAAATTTATATCTAGCTCAGGGCTCCGGCTATGTATTTGGTTTGCTAACTTGCTAGCTAAGTGGCTAGATGTAATGATCAAGCTTCTTGGTTACAGCAGAAACATTCAATCCCATCCTGGATCAAGATCCCTGCTAAAATTGTTTTGTGTGTCCCTTGTGTGCACTTCCAGTAATACCGTATACCTCAGTATGGTACAGAGACAGTATGACAATCTGTGTACCAACCAACCCTACTAGACGTTTCAGTCAGTGTAACAGAGAAGAGCATTCTTAGAGTGTAGCAGTCCATTTTAATGACTTTGATACAGTGACAGTCAGTCCTTTAATGATGAGAGAGAGTACTGTGTCGGTGTCCCAAATGGCACCCTATTCCTTATATAGTACACTACTTTTGACCAGGGTAGTGTACTATATAGGGAATAGGGTGCCATTTGAGACAATAACTGGGTATCAGAGATTCTTTGCCGACTTGGCAGCAGATAGAAGGCTGTCCAGTGTGTAGCTGAATGGAGGCTAGTGGAGAATCATGCCTCTCTGCCTTGACTGTCTGTCTGCTAGTACCCTCCAGCCAACCAACCCTTGTGCTGAGGGTCTACCTGGCCTAGTAGGCCTATCCCTTTATAGGCACCACACAATCATCTTCTGTGTCTCACTCCCTCACTCCCAACTCTCAATTCAAGTTAGATGTGATAGAAACATTAGCATAAAAACATTATGCAGATACAGAATTCAGTCGGAAAAAACGTACCCCAGGACACAAGATGACTATCATGATGACCACAAGATACAGGATTGTCACTACACGCAAGAGCTTAGTTGTGTGACGATTTGTCACTCTCTGTTGCAGTCAATTTGTGTGTAATATTCAGCCTATTACTCATATATTTCCATTTATATACCTCCGTTTTTATGTTCAGCATGACACAATAGGCTACATGCCAAAGGTTTTATACCCATGGTACATTTCTTGTTTTATCAAAAAACATACTGTACTTATTGAAACTGTGGCGGCAGGTTGATGCTTGTGCATTGAACTAACAGATCTGTTGCTTGGCAACTGGTAGGCATTGATACTAGCTGACAGAAGCATTTAGGAAGAATCTCAGATGTCTTTTTCTGTTTCATCTGTGATTGTAGCTACTGTGATTGTAGGCTGGTGCAAAGGCCTACCTCAGTAAATCAAACAATTGTACACTTCTGCAGTAGTCCTACGGCACACGTTTACTGCCCATTCCTACCGCACAAACCTTCTAAGCATTTCACTGTTAGTCCACACCTGCTGTTTACGAGGCATGTGGCAAATACAATTTAATTTGATGTAATACTACTACCACAGGTGTATCCCATTACTGTAGTCTACTGCACAAGTCTACTAGGCCTACCTCATTAAATCAACCTGCTTAGACAAGCTGCTTTATCAAACAGAATTAAACAGACAATTCATCCAAAATAGAGATCTATTGTATTTTGTTCATATCCACTCGGCAAGTAACGTGAATCTGAAGATTCAGTGGCCAACAATATGGGATTATGTACCAAGAAGAGCCTATAGTTTAGCATTAACATTGTTGACAGCAAAACAATGAGACCCCTGCTATGACAGCTGGCTGCAAGTTGGACACTACTGTCTGGGCCAGCAGTATTGCTTTTTATATTGATGTAACTTACACAACCACCTGATTCCCATGATAATATTTCTGTCACGATAATGTTTATGTAGTGTATCAGTGTCACAGAGTGCAATATTTGTTTTTAAAGTGAGTAACCGGTATAATGCTTTACGGTGTAGTTATAGTACACTGTAAGACTTGTCATAAACATGTATGACCCCCTTATAATGCAATGTAGCATTTAAAAAAAGAATTTGTTGGTTTCCAGAATTATCAAAAATAACCTTGTTTGTGGAGAGGGGAGCTTCTTATGACGTCATATAATTGAAGGGGAAATCTAAACCGGAAGCAGCCCAGGGCCCCTCCTCAGAACCCTCCTAGTCTTTACAGAGACAACAGGAAGCTCACTCTTATCTAGGATGTTCTTATGCAGGACTTGTCAGTAGAGAGGAGATATATATCAGGGAAGATGGTACTGTACTGAAGGCCTACTGTATCTAGCATCTTTAGAACTCAGCCTGAGAAGAATTACATTAAACTATGCACCCAACAGCAATATAGTGGAAGTTTAACTGGCAGTATGGACCCCACTGTATGGTAGGTACATTTATTAGAAAAGAATAGCAATACACAGTTTAATCCCGACGGGAAATACTGTACTTACAGAGACACAGTCACAAAAACAGCAATCAATGTAGTAAAAACAGATAGCAGTACAGCAGAAAAAACATAAATCATCCATCCATATGTCAATAATCAGTTCAACAGTTCATTAGTACACTGATGTAGTGGGTGATAAAGGAATTCAGTTAGCTCCTTTGTATTGTGTGTTTCAGTCTGAGTCCTAATAGACAAGAGTCCTAATAGACAAGAGTCCTAATAGACAAGAGTCCTAATAGACAAGAGTCCTAATAGACAAGAGTCCTAATAGACAAGAGTCCTAATAGACAAGAGACTGACTGAGAGTGCAGGGGGGGAGGGACTCTACTATGCGGTCAGAGGGATGGTCTCTTATGAGGAAACAGCCTTGACCTCAGTCTGTTACTCACTCTCCAATGACCCTGTTAGCATTGGGAAAGCACTGGTGAAGCACTGTTACAACTGGAGAAGCACAGTTAGCACTGTATTAGCACTGGGAAAGAAATGTTTGCCCTGGGGACGTCAGTACACTGTCAGTCCTGGAAAAATCACCTGGTACCGACAACCTGGATGATGAATTGCTTAAGTTGGTAACGGAATACATTGTGACTCCTGTTTGCCACATGTTCAATTTAAGCCTAAAAGACGGTGTGTCAGGGAGGTAAAGGTAATTCCGCTACCCAAGAATAKCATAGCACCCTTTAATGGTTCAAACAGCCGACCAATCAGCCTGTTTCAAGTGCTTAGCAAACTTTTTGCTTGATCAAATGCAACGTTATTTTACAATGACTGATGCTTGGCTGAATGAAATTGGTAGTAAGAAGATTGTGAGAGCTGTTCTGTTAGACTTCAGTGCAGCTTTAGATGTCATTGATCATAACCGATTGTTGAAAAAAACGTAGATTTGCATCCTCTGCCTTATTATGGATTGAGAGTTACCTATCTAATAGAACACAGAGGGTTTTCGTTAATGGAAACTTCTCATGCACATTCAGTTGAGTGTGGTGTACCACTGGGCAGCCGGGTAGGGCCATTTTTGGTTTCTGTTTTTACAATTGTTTTATTTTATTTTATTTTTTACCTTTTTTTAACTAGGCAAGTCAGTTATGAACAAATTCTTATTTTCAATGACGGCCTAGGAACAGTGGGTTAACTGCCTTGTTCAGGGGCAGAACGACAGATTTTCACCTTGTCAGCTTGGGGATTCGATCTTACAACCTCACGGTTACTTGTCCAACGCTCTAACCACTAGACCTTGAATAACGTCTGTGTGTCTACATATGCTGACAGCTCAACAGTATACACGTCGGCTGCAGCAGTAAAATAAATAACTGTCACCCTTAGCGTAGATCTCCAGTCAGTTTTAGAGTGGGTAACTAGCAATAGGCTGGTGCTAAATATCATAATGTGGTGATTAAGCAAGTTGAGGAGACTAAACTGCTGGGTGTAACACAAGATAGCAAGCTATCATGGTCAAAACATATAGACTCAATGGTTGCTAAAATGGGAAGAGGTCTGTCGATTGTCGTGACTTGACTTTAACATTAATCTGAAGACTGTTATTTATCTAACTGTGTTTAATTGTTTAATTGTTACCCGATTTTCAATTAATCATGTAACAATTAACTCATTAGGATCTGAGGCACCACGAGAGCAGTTCTTTAAACAGTTACCATTTCCCGAATTAAACTCTAAAAGGTCTTTACCTATTACGTCTATAAACAGCCAACTTATTAACCTTTCATTGCTACCCATCCCGGATCCGGGAGCATCCTCATCAAAAAAGCTGACTAGCATAGCCTTAGCCTAACGCGACAGGGATATCTATAAATATAATTTTCATGAAATCACAAGTCCAATACAGCAAATGAAAGATAAACATCTTGTGAATCCAGCCATCATTTCCGATTATTAAAATGTTTTACAGCGAAAACACAATATGTATTTCTATTAGCTAACCACAATAGCAAAAGACTCAACCGCATTTTTCACAATTTTTCTACCTCATAGGTAGCTATCACAAAACCGACCAAATAGAGATATAATTAGTCACTAACCAAGAAACAACTTCATCAGATGACAGTCTTATAACATGTTATACAATAAATTTATGTTTTGTTCGAAAATGTGTATATTTGCGGTATAAATCATAGTTTTACATTGCAGCTACCATCAAAATATCACCAAAGCAGCCAGAATAATTACAGAGAGCAACGTGAAATACCTAAATACTCATCATAAAACATTTATGAAAAAATACATGGTGTACAGCAAATGAAAGATAAACATCTTGTGAATCCAGCCAATATTTCTGATTTTTTAAGTGTTTTACAGCGAAAACACAATATAGCATTATATTAGCTTACCACAATAGCCAAACACACAAATGCATTTATCAGCAGCAAAAGGTAGCGATCGCAAAAAAACAGCAAAAGATATAAAATTAATCACTAACCTTGACCAACTTCATCAGATGACAGTCCTATAACATCAGGTTATACAATACACTTATGTTTTGTTCGAAAATGTGCATATTTTGAGCTGCAAACCGTGGTTATACATTGTGAATATGTAGCATCGATTCACCAGAATCTCCGGAGATATTTTGGACACTCACCTAATCTGACCAAAGAACTCATCATAAACTTTACTAAAAAATACATGTTGGACAGCAAATGAAAGATACACTAGTTCTTAATGCAACCGCCGTGTTAGATTTTTAAAAACAACTTTACCTTAACAAACAGATTACGTTATAGCGAGACAGCGCCCGCAGAAAGGGCGGAAAACAGGACTCTACATTTTCCACAGAGATACGAAATAACATCAAAAATGGTTCTTACTTTTGCTGAGCTTCCATCAGAATCTTGTACAAGGAGTCCTTTGTCCAGAATAAATCTTTGTTTGGTTTTAGAATGTCCTCTTCTCCTGTCGAATTAGCAACCTTAGCTAGCCATGTGGCGCGAACATGCCCATCTTCTCCTGACGCAAAGAAAGGAAAATGCCAAAAGTCGCAATAAACGTTGARTAAACTGATACAACTCGGTTGAAAAAAACTACTTTATGATGTTTTTATCACATCTATCAAATAAAATCAGAGCCGGAGACATCCACCGTCTATACCGAACGCTTTTCAGAAGCCAATGCTGATGTCCTTCCCGCGCCTAGGTAGAGAAAGGAAATTGTGGTCACGTCATTCCATTCCAAGAGCTCTTGTTCGACCTCAGATCAAGCTAGACACCCCATTCCACCTTCCACTGCCTGTTGACATCTAGTGGAAGGCGTATGCAGTGCATGCAAATCCATARAWATWARGCAATTSAATAGGCAGGYCCTGGAACAGARCATCGTTTTCAGATTTTTCACTTCCTGTCTGGAAGTTTGCTGCCAAATTAGTTCTGTTTTACTCACAGATATAATTCAAACAGTTTTAGAAACTTGAGAGTGTTTTCTATCCAATAGTAATAACAATATGCATATTGTACGATCTAGAATAGAGTACGAGGCCGTTTAAATAGCGCCCCCCTATTGACAAGAAGTTTTAATCATAACTCAGTATTCAATGACTGGAGACTTAATACGCTAAAAACAGGTCCCTAACAGAATGACAACAACATGGATGCTTATTAAAGGAGAGATGGAGAGGGGGTCTGATTGAAGTTATTCATTGCAAACCTGACCTGACCTATTTGGATTCTTGTGGACAGTCATGACACCATGATAGGGCATTGCTCTGCCGTCTTGACATCTCAGTTGACCAGACCGGTCCTACAGGCCCTACTTTTGTCACACCTGGACTACTGCCCAGCTGTGTGGTTATGTGTGGCAAAGAGAGACATGGGTCAATTGTAGTTGGTCCAGAACAAAGCAGGACGTATCACACTTAGACGTACACGGAGGACAAGTGTCAGTAACATCCATGTCAGTCTCTACTGGCTCAAAGTTGAGGAGATATTGACTGCATCACTTTTGGTCTTTGTGCGAGGTATTGATATGTTGAATGTACCAAATTGTCTGTTCAAGCAGTTGGCACACAGTTTGGACACTCATCAGTACAACACAATACATGCAACCAGAGGTCTCTTCACAGGTCACTTCACAGTCAAGGTCCCAAGGTCCAGAACCAGAGGCTGGGAACCACATATTTCTGTGTCAAATCACCAATTGGCAACCCATATTAATTGACACATGAACAAACATTACAATAATTCACTATGGTAATTCAATTATAATTCTTCCGGCGTTCTCTGCATTGTGCATCACATAAAGAGTGAAAAAATAACAATCATTGGATTGTAGTATTAAATATCGCCATGACTACATAGAACTCTGCCACCCCAGGTAACTCAAGCTAGCAATAAAACCAGATTTAAAAATCAGATAAAAGAACACCTTACTGCACAAAGGGGACTGTGAAGACACACAGCCATTTTATATATATTGTAATGTGCACTGTATTATGTATTAGACCTAGATATTGTGTGCATGTACTGATATGTAGGCTATGTGTGATGTTTTAAATTGATGTATTTACGTCCTTTTCTGTACTATGTATTATATAATGTTTTATGTGGACCCCAGGAAGAGTAACTGCTCCTTTTGCAGCGACTAATGGGGATCCTAATAAATACCAAATACCAAAGTGCTGCTCATTAAATAAAATTAGACCAACTTACCTTAACTAGGGTCTCAGACCATGGTTGTGTAGAGAAATATATTTTCTGTTTACTCCTTTTGATTTTGCACATTTTTAAGGGAAATACAATATGTACAACAAAGTGAATTTTGTCATTTTACTGTTAGACATTTTTTATATTTTTTGTATATTGCAATGTATCTGGGAAATTAACAGTACAGTGAATCAAATGATCAAATCTGTTGCCTTCTACTTTACGGGTTGTGCACATTAAATGTATTAGTCCATATTCTTTTTAAGTTCATTGGTAGATGGTTCATTTGATTGTAGGTTCCTTGGGTTTACTTGCATGTTTCTGTTCCTACTTGTACTAATCAAAGACTACCTTACAGTGAGCTCCAAAAGTATTGCGACAATTACATTTACATTTTACATTTAAGTCATTTAGCAGACGCTCTTATCCAGAGCGACTTACAAATTGGAAAGTTCATACATATTCATCCTGGTCCCCCCGTGGGGAATGAACCCACAACCCTGGCGTTGCAAGCGCCATGCTCTACCAACTGAGCCACACGGGACCACAAAAAATTACACATTTTTTGTTGTTTTTGTGTGTCTGTAACTTTCTCACTAATCATTATTCACGATTCATTCAGGACTATCCGTAATCATGGTAGCATCCACATTAATGTAGAAGTGTTTAGAAACATATTCTGTTCTTATTTACAATAAAAGTGACTCCTAAATGACACAATACATTATTTACCATTAATTTCTATTTGGGCATAAAATAATCTGAAACATAACCAAAACAAGCAGCAAATACATCCAACAAGGTTGTAGCGTCATAAGCTTGATGTAATCATTGCGTGCTAGGATTATGGGACTAAATACTAAACTTTTGACTACTTTAATACACATACAGTGCATTCGGAAAGCATTCAGACCCCTTCCCCTTTTCCACATTTTGTTACGTTACAGCCTTATTCTGAAATTAATTACATTAAATAAATCTCATCAATCTACACACAATACTCCATAATGACAGTGAAAACAGGTTTTATAAATGTTAGCACATTTATAAAAAATAACAAACAGAAATACCTTATTTACATAAGTATTCAGACCCATTGCAATGAGACTCGAAATTGAGCTCAAGTGCATCCTGTTTCCATTGATCATACTGTTTCTACAACTTGAATGGACATGATTTGGAAAGGCACACACCTGTCTATATAAGGTCCCACAGTTGACAGTGCATGTCAGAGCAAAAACCAAGCCATGAGGTCAAAGCAATTGTCCGTAGATCTCCGAGACAGGATTGTGTCGAGGCACAGATCTGGGGAAGGGTAACAAAAAAAGTATGCAGCATTGAAGGTCCCCAAGAACACAGTGGCCTCCATCATTCTTAAATTGAATAATTTTGGAATCACCAAGATTCTCCTAGAGCTGGCTGCCCGGCCAAACTGGGCAATCGGCGGAGAAGTGCCTTGGTCAGGGAGGTGACCAAGAACCCGATGGTTACTCTGACAGAGCTCCAGAGTTCCTCTGTGATGGGAGAATATTCCAGAAGGACAACCATCTCTGCAGCACTCCACCAATCAGGACGTTATTGTAGGGTGGCCAGACAAAAGCCACTCCTCAGTAAAAGGCACGACAGCCCACTTGGAGTTTGCCAAGAGGCACCTAAAGGACTATTTCTCTGATATCGCTGCCAAAGGTGCTTCAACAAAGTACTGAGTAAAGGGTCTGGATACTTATGTGTCCAGACATTTTTGCTTTGTCATTATGGGGTATTGTGTGTAGATTGATGAGGGGGGGAAATTATTTAATTATTTTTAGAATAAGGCTGTAACATAATAAAATGTGGAAAATGTCAAGGGGTCCGAATCCACTGTATAAGTGAATTTGTCCCAATACATTTGGTCCCCTAAAATGTGGGGCCTATATAGACAAAGTGCTGTAATTTCTAAGCGCTTCACCCGATATGGATTTATACTGAACAAAAATATAAATGCAACATGCAACATTTTCAACAACTTGACTGAGTTATAGTTCATATAATGAAATCAGTCAATTGAAATAAATTCATTAGGCCCTAATTTACAGATTTCACATGACTTGGCAGGGGCGCAGCCATGGGTGGGCCAGGGAGGGCATAAGCACACCCACTTGGGAGCCAGGCCCACCCACTGGGGAGCCAGRCCCAGCCAATTAGAATGAGTTTTTCCCACAAAAGGGCTTTATTACAGACAGAAATGCTCCTCAGTTTCATCAGCTGTCTTGGTGGCTTGTCTCAGACAATCCCGCAGGTGAAGAAGCTAGATTTTGAGGTTCTGGGCTGGTGTGATTACATGTGGTCTGCGGTTATGAGGTCGGTTGGACTCACTGCCAAATTCTCTAAAACGACGTTGGAGGCGGCTTATAGTAGAGAGATTAACATTATATTATCTGGCAACAGCTCTGGTGGACATTACTGCAGTCAGCATGCCAATTGCACGCTCCCTCAAAACATGAGACATCTGTGGCATTATAGAGTTGCATTTTATTGTCCCCTGTGTAATGATCATGCTGTTTAATCAGCTTCTTGATATGCCACACCTGTCAGGTGGATGTATTATATTGGCAAAGGATAAATGCTCACTAACAGGTACGTTAACAAATGTGTGCACTACGTTTGAGAGAAATAAGCTTTCTGTGCATATGGAACATTTCTGGGATTTTTTTATTCCAGCTCATGAAACATGGGACCAACACTTTACATGTTGCATTTGTATTTTTGTTCAATATAAATACCCTCAAATTAAAGCTGACTGTCTGCCGAATCAAAATTAAATTGTCACTGTCGCAATATTATTGGAGGTCACTGTATATCCTTTCTTAAACTTAAAGCCTTGATACTCTACAGTCTACTGTGTTACTACTCTAGGAGGAGTGTCTCCACCATAGGCTGAGCTAGTTGTTGAACAATGCTTTTACAAGCAGCACATTAATTATTGTGCACAGTGTATAAAGCCAAACTATTCCTCAACAAACTATCCTGGAAGTAAAACCTAAAGCCTTTTTCATGTAGATGCATGGTTCTATGTTTTAAACATGACTCTACCTGTATTTACCTGACTTTACCTGTGTTTACCTGACTTTACCTGTGTTTACCTGACTTTACCCGTGTTTACCTGTGTGGTTTTCTCTCTTTCTATCACAATGCTTCCCTCAGCAAGGACAAGTTTGGAAGGTTTGCTCAGCTCTTCCCTAAATCTCTCCCTCTCCCTCTACCCTTCCTTTCTTTCCTACCAGTATCATGTCCCAGAATTACTTGTATGCTTTTCAGTACTAACAACCTTCACAATTCAACAAACAGGCCCATCCCAAGTTGCAATTGAATCTCTCTGATTATTTCACTAGGTCAAAATAGATATCATAATTGCTACTGTGAATTTTTCCCAGTTTATTTCTTACATGATATCTAACAGTTGCAGACTATCTAGCTTGTTATGAAAAGCGGTGAGCAGCTATAGCCTAACAATTAGATCAGAATACATTATTTTGGTTTGTGAGCATCAAATTTAACAGTTTCACAGTTCCAGGACATTTGCACCACAAAAACAAAAATAATGTATCTTTAGGGATTGAAGATCAGGCAATGGGAAGACATAGGGCCTAGTTCAATTCAGACACTTCATTTTGCAATTCAACACAGCTCTGCTCTCCTCTGCAAAATGAAAATGTTCCCTGCATGGATCCATGGCATCATATCACTAATCTTAAATCCAGTCTTGATCATATGGGGATTTGAACATTTATAACTGTTCTCATACTTCTATCAAGCTCATATTGTTTCTTTACATGTCTGTCGGCTGTACTGTGTTCATTTGAGTGTATTGCGAACCTCAACTCTTACGTGTTATAGACTGAATACTAAAACATTGCTATTCCTGTTTTGTCAGGCTGACGTGCATGCCCAGTGTCATATACCATACACCACCCTACCTCAAACATACATCTGCAAACTTTTTGTTGCTTCTAACATCTAAAATGTAACACACAGTTCAACTATCTTCTCTCCCAGTAGGAGTATGCCTATGCACTGCTTTCTCACTAACTGCTCTCCAACCTCCCATACACCACTCTGTCAGTAGAAATGTATTCTCTCTCTCAATGTCTCTGTATCTCTGTGTCTCGCTCGCTCTCTCGCTTGCTCTCTCTCACACAGTCTCTCTCAATGTATTTTCAAGTCGTGACCGAAATACCACTTTCTTAATTTGACTTATCATCCTATCACTTCTTATCTGCCAATGTTTTGTTGTTGATATGTTGTTAGTATTATTGTTGATGCATCTTTAGCATTTGTCTGTGTTTTTGGCCCTCTTCATTATAGGCTTGTGGTGACCCCAAAGCCAAACCATCCTATCTAATAGACAAGAACCTGGAGTCCGCTGTCAAGTTCATTGTCAGAAAATTCCCAGCAGTTGAAACACGCAACAACAATGTAAGTCTGTCTTTTGCATGTATATTACATATATATTACTTTCTATTTAAGCTCATTTTAAGCCTTGGTATCTATACAATATGTAGTCCTTTCTCTATTGAACTACTAGGTCTGTGCAATACATTTTGTGTTTTGTCATACTTTAATTAAAGCATTTTTTTTATCAAATAGGAATTGTAAATTAAATTCTATCTGAGATTCATCATCCTATCTTTTCAATATTGGTGTACCACCCACATGTACATTTCCATAAATGTTATGTTATGTATGCTAATTCTATCTTTATAGCTAAACTTTTTCAATACAACTAATATATTCTCACCATGTTTGTCTTTTCAAGTATTTTTTCTCCCCAATGCTCAGCTATCACCGTTGGCTGGCTTTGTATTTTGTTAGAAATGTTAAATTGCTTCTTTGGTGTAGCTGTGATGTGTTTTTCTATGTTGTTGTACTTTTTGCTGCAGTGTTTTATGTTTTACTGTTTGTGTTTTTCTTTTGCATGCTAAACTTCTTGGCTTTTTTCTGGAATATTCTTTTGGTAAGTTGAAGCTCCTCATAGTTCCTTTTTTTTCTACGGAGTGGCTGCAGATCCGGCTTTTCTGGACTTTATTTCTCAACAGCTAAATGTCCCRAAGCTTCTGAGCATGTGCAGGATCCTCTCCTTTGCTCCTAGAGAACAGGCTAGTCTGGCGAAGGTGCTCTTTTAATAAAGTTAGATCAAAGTTTAATCAATGTCTGCAAAAACACAATGATAGTATTCTACATAACAAAACCGACTATAATAGTATAACATTACTGTAAGACAAAAACACCATGGTAATTTCTTATGAGATTTTAGGATGATTGAGCAAATGGTTGCATTTTTCTCTCATGTGGCCAAAACTCAACAGGGCGCGCCACTAAGCAAAATATGTGTTTTGATTTAAACTAAACACAGGTAGACTATGCTACAGTGTGTTAACACCATCTGCTATAACATTTGCTCACTGTATTCGGAAAGTATTCAGACCCTTTAACTTTTTCAACATTTTGTTAAGTTACAGCCTTATTCTAAAATTTATTAAATACTTTTTTCCCTCAATCTACACATGGGGATGGGGAATGTTGCTGCACAGCTATTTTCAGGTCTCTCCAGAGATGTTCAATCAAGTTCAAGTCTGGGCTCTGGCTGGGCCACTCAAGGACATTCAGAGACTTGTCCCGAAGTCACTCSTGCATTGTCTTGGCTGTGTGCTTAGGGTCATTGTCCTGTTGGAAGGTGAACGTTCACCCCAGTCTGAGGTCCTGAGCGCTCTGGTGCTGCCATCACCATGCTTCACCATAGGGATTGTGCCTGGTTTCCTCCAGACTTGACAGTTGACATTCAGGCCCAAAAAATCAATATTGGTTTCATCAGACCATAGAATCTTATTTCTCATGGTCTGAGAGTCCTTTAKGTGCCTTTTGGCAAACTCCAAGGCTACATTCCAAACACATAAAAGACACACCCAATCCCCTCAGTCCTCAAATTAAGTGGACACTTCTGATGACGTATCATGACGTCTGACGAGTATACACTTGCAGGGCGAGGGAGGAAGGAATGATTTTTAAATGGACCRCCCTTGCCTGGAAATTCGTYGYTCGTTCATCCAGCGATGATTGTGTTTTCAGACACCGGTAGCTTGTGGGTGCTTTATATGCGCTACAGTCAATTATGATTGCATGTCTACTTATATTAACTATATAATTATTAATATAGGCGTACTGTATGATAGCTAGCAAATTAATTAGCTAACTAACGTTAGCCTGCCTAGCTGGAACATCTGAAGAAGGAAAATGTTTTATTTCTACAATTTCCAAAAGATAACCAAATAAAAACCTCATTATGTTTACGAGAAGTGTTTGTGCCGTCATGTGCATTAGTAGCACAATTTCKAACCTTTTTACATTCGTTTTTACTTACACTTGTATGTTGACTTATCCATATTGACGTTGAMGTTTAACATTTCGGCTGACTTTTCTTACCGAATGTACAATCATCGCAAATTGAATTATGGGGCGTTTCAGGCCCTGAAGTGAACATAATTGTACATTCGCAAACTAGATCAAAAACGAGGGCTGAGGGGCTTACGTTGCAAACWTCCCTTGTTTGGCTAATCGTTTGGACCGACGTCCAAGATGGTGACGGGGAGTCCCCCAAGGGCATAAGGTGAGGCTAAGTGGACGAGGGTGTGTCTTTTTATGAGTTTGAAATGCTGCCAAAGTGGGCTGTTATGTGCCTTTTACTGAGGAGTGGCTTCCGTCTACAGAGATGGTCAGAGTGACCATCGGGTTCTTGGTCACCTCCCTGACCAAGGCCCTTCTCCCCCGATTGCTCAGTTTGGCCGGGCGGCCAGCTCTAGGAGAGTCTTGGTGGTTCCAAACTTCTTCCATTTAAGAATGATGGAGGCCACTGTGTGGAAATGTTTTGGTACCCTCCCCCAGATCTGTGCCTCGACACAATCCTGTCTCGGTGCTCTACGGACAATTCCTTCGACCTTATGGCTTGGTTTTTGCACTGACATGCTCTGTCAACTGTGGGACCTTACAGTCGTGGCCAAAAGTTTTGAGAATGACACAAATATTAATTTCCACGAAGTTTGCTGCTTCAGTGTCTTTAGATATTTTTGTCAGATGTTACTATGGAATAGTGAAGTATAATTACAAGCATTTCATAAGTGTCAAAGGCTTTTATTGACAATTACATGAAGTTGATGCAAAGAGTCAACTTCAATATTCTTTTTCAAGACCTCTGCAATCCGCCCTGGCATGCTGTCAATTAACTTCTGGGCCACATCCTGTCTTATGGCAGCCCATTCTTGCATAATCAATGCTTGGAGTTTGTCAGAATTTGTGGGGTTTTGTTTGTCCATCCGCCTCTTGAGGATTGACCACAAGTTCTCAATGGGATTAAGGTCTGGGGAGTTTCCTGACCATGGACCCAAAATATCGATGTTTTGTTCCCCGAGCCAATTAGTTATCACTTTTGCCTTATGGCAAGGTGCTCCATCTTGCTGGAAAAGGCATTGTTCATCATCGAACTGTTCCTGGATGGTTGGGAGAAGTTGCTCTCGCAGGATGTGTTGGTACCATTCTTTATTCATGGCTGTGTTCTTAGGCAATATTGTGAGTGAGCCCACTCCCTTGGCTGAGAAGCAACCACACACATGAATGGTCTCAGGATGCTTTACTGTTGGCATGACACAGGACTGATGGTAGCGCTCACCTTGTCTTCTCCGGACAAACTTTTTTCCGGATGCCCCAAACAATCGGATAGGGGATTCATCAGAGAAAATGACTTTACCCCAGTCCTCAGCAGTCCAATCCCTGTACCTTTTGCAGAATATCAGTCTGTCCCTGATGTTTCTCCTGGAGAGAAGGGGCTTCTTTGCTGCCCTTCTTGACACCCGGCCATCCTCCAAAAGTCTTCGCCTCACTGTGCGTGTAGATGCACTCACACCTGCCTGCTGCCATTCCTGAGCAAGCTCTGTACGGGTGGTGTCCCGATCCCGCAGCTGAATCAACTTTAGGAGACGGTCCTGGTGCTTGCTGGACTTTCTTGGGCGCCCTGAAGCATTCTTCACAACAATTAAACCGCTCTCCTTGAAGTTCTTGATGATCTGATAAATGGTTGAWTTAGGKGCAATCTTACTGGCAGCAATATCCTTGCCTGTGAAGCCCTTTTTGTGCAAAGCAATGATGACGGCACATGTTTCCTTGCAGGTAACCGTGGTTGACAGAGGAAGAACAATGATTCCAAGCACCACCCTCCTTTTGAAGCTTCCAGTCTGTTATTCGAACTCAATCAGCATGACAGAGTGATCTCCAGCCTTGTCCTCGTCAACACTCACACCTGTGTTAACGAGAGATTCACTGACATGATGTCAGCTGTTCCTTTTGTGGCAGGGCTGAAATGCAGTGGAAATGTTTTTGGGGGATTCAGTTCATTTGCATGGCAAAAAGGGACTTTGCAATTAATTGCAATTCATCTGATCACTCTTCATAACATTCTGGAGTATATGCAAATTGCCATCATACAAACTGAGGCAGCAGACTTTGTGAAAATTWATATTTGTGTCATTCTCATAACTTTTGGCCAGGACTGTATATAGTCAGGTGTGTGCCTTTCCAAATCATATCCAATCAATTGAATTTACCACAGGTGGACTCCAATCAAGTTGTAGAAACATCTCAAGGATGGGAACAGGATACATCTGAGCTCAATTTCGAGTCGCATAGCAAAGGGTCTGAATACTTATGTAAATAAGGTATTTCTGTTTTTTATTTGTAATAAATTTGCAAACATTTCTTAACCTGTTTTCGCTTTGTCATTATGGGGTATTGTGTGTAGGTTGATGAGGGAGAAAAGTAATTTAATCCATTTTCGAATGAAGCTGTAACTTAACAAATTGTTAAAAAAAGTCAAGGTGTAGGAATACTTTCCGAATGCACTGTAATTCAAAACAACACAACACTGTTCTGCTTCTAAACAACACTATACCTCAAGAAGATCTAAATGCATAACTCCATGAAACTGAGATCAAATGATTGGTATTCAGATGCTGCGTGGATGTTTCACTGGTAAAACTTGAATGAATTATCATTCATAATCGACAGTAGAAATGTGAAAGGAGGTTGTCTACGAGTAGAACAGAGACTGGGTGTAAAGTAGAGAATCCCGCACATGCGCAGAAGCTTAGGACCTTTAGCTGTCGGGAAGCAGGGTCCAGTAAAGTCAGATCCGCAGCCTCTGTTTTTGTTTCTATGTTTAGCATGTTCTCTTATTTTCTATGTAGTAGATTCTTGTTTAAGTAATATTGCTAATGATTCATGTTTTATCATCTTTCACACCTCAAGATCATTCAAGTTTTTCTATACTGCTAGGTAACAGTTAACTGTTAGGTAACATTTTGTTAGGTTTTTGTTTGAAAAATAGAATAAGTAACATTTATGTTGTAGGGAAAGAGACCAGGGCTGTCTAACAAATGGCACCCAAATTCTCAATATAGTGCAGTACTTTTAACCAGAGCCCTATTGGTCCTGGTCAAAAGAAGCGCTCTACATAAGGAATAGGGAATAGGAATAGGGTGCCAATTGGGATGCACACCAAAGATAACAATCCAGCCAACATGACTACACATTTGGTTTGTGAGAGGCTATCATTTGCTAAATAAAGGCCCCATTGTGACAGTGCTAAAATGCAGAGATGTTATCGAAATCAACATGAGTATTTTGTAATAATAAAGTTGTTTTTGCGTAGAGCTCTACCTTTTTGAGTTGTCAAAATGTCACCCTGACCCGTTGTGTGATATCCTTGGTAGTATTYCTCAGGATATCAAGGGATGTTAACAGATTGAGACCATTTACACTATCCAGAGAAAACATGCACTACCAAGCACAGATGGTAATGGGAACAAATTCATGATGAAGTATAACATGTTACCACCCTACTACCAGATTCCATCAGCCTATTTTATTGTGCTCATCATTCATTATCCATACCATGAAGCTTTGTGTATCCTGTAAAGTTTAACTTGAATATAAAACAAAATGTTTCAGTTTACAACCATGTTTTTCTTTACTTCTACAGCAACAGCTTGCACAACTACAAAAAGAGAAGTCTGAAATCCTTAAGAATTTAGCGTTGTATTACTTCACATTCGTAGATGTGATGGAATTTAAGGTATGTGCAACTAAGCATCATTCAATGTAGTGAAAAAAGAGAATATCTTATATCTTCACATTAAAAACCAAAGTCTATCAGAATTCCAGTCATTCCAATAAATATTATACCCCTTGATCTTCAAGAATAGGACCTGGAAATATGGAAGTATAGATTAGCCAAATTGTTTTACCTGAGCATAACCCCAAAACTAAGGACTTATTAGCCAGCCCTACTCTGTTGTTTATGATTTTTGTTGTAATGGAGGACTGATTGGGCTCATTGATTCGAGTTGAAAAATAAATGCTGCGCTCATGGAATGGCATGCTTTGAGCACTACTGAAAAGTGCTATTTACATGTGAAAAATATAGATCTGCCATATGCTGCATTTGCTGAAGGCCTATTGTTGACCTTTTTGTTGGTGACACTTTGATATCTTGATAATATCCAGCTGTTTAAAGGGCAAATCCACAGAGGAAACTATAACAAAACGGTCGCCCCGCCCCGTTTTGGTGAAAAGCTGAGGGATGGGCCTGGAGAAATAAACCACTCTCAGATTAATAGACATAGCTATGGATGCAAGGACTGACCATCCATGATATCAAAATTGTTTTAACCATGTTATGAGACTATACAGTGTTTGTTTTATATTTTGGGTTCTCATGTAGTGTGACAGTTGAACTAAGCTCATGAGGCATTTATAAGTTATATTCTTCAAGAATCAATGGATGTAGCAACTACAGATTGCCCCTTTTTAAGTCTATCAAAAGTGTGTGAGTTTGAGCATGTGTCCATTAGACATATGGATTTTTTTTGTTTGTTAGCATGAATTAGATTGAGCAATAAAAGCCCCACTTTTATTCCATAGGCTGGAATCYGCACTATGCAGCTGTTGCAGGGATGCATATTTCACTGGCTGTCCACTGGTTTCAAAAACAATGATTGATAGGCAGCTTGAACTTGGTGAATTCAAACATTATTATTAAAATTAGATATGTGAACAGCCATCCACAACAACCACAATTCCTAAGGCGCAAATTGCTAAATGAGAGAGCAGCAGTGTGATTCACATCAATGCGCTATGTAGATATCAATAACAAGTGATATCCGTATTGCCATAGACTACACCACTGCTGTCATCCTTACCTCTAAGCGTTTATTCAARTTGGATAATCTTTGGATGCCGACAGCAGTCGCACCATTGGAAGACGTGTTGGACTGTAGCCTACAAAAGCCCATTCCTGCTCTTTTCCCGCGATCCAACTACACATTTGGGGTGTCATCATAGTGGTCTCTGATTTATGGTCAGACTCACTAAGGTGCAACAAATGTGCCTATTTTCAATGCTGATTTGAATGTCATTGAGCAAACATCCTTTCTGAATTTAAAAGTAATCCTCGGAAGTAATCATCTAGTTTTTCAAAAGTATCTGTAATCTGATTACAATATTTTAACTGGTAACGTTACAGTTACATTACTCCTCAACCCTGACTGTACATGTGTAATGATAATCCATCACAAATAATAGTTACTTATCATCAAGTTACTATACTGTGAAATGTACATCCGTCTAATATCTTTCTCTCCTTCCAGGACCATGTCTGTGAGCTATTGAACACTATCGATGCTTGCCAAGTCTTCTTTGATATTGTAAGTTATAAGGCACTTTGATCTGTACATAGCATGTAATTACAGGATGCTTTCTCAAATGTTTTCTCAAAGATTAGATTTCACACACTGCCTTCAGAAAGTAGAATTAGTCCTTTTGGAAGTATTTCTTGGTAAGCCATTCTCATGATTTTTGTCATTGTTTAGCACCCCTCCTTTCCTTTGTTTGCTGAAGCCCACCTGAACTCTTGCCTTCAGAAAGTATTCATACCCCTTGACCTATTCCACATTTTCTTGTGTTACAGCCTGGATTCAAAATTTAGTATAATTCTCACCAATCTACACACAATACCCCATAATGACAAAGGGAAAACGTGTTTTTAGAAAATGTATTGAAAATAAAATACAGAAATTTAAGTATTCACACCCCTAAGTCAAAACTTTGCAGAAGCAYCTTTGGCCGTGGTTACATCTTTGTCTTTCTGTGTAAGTCTCTAAGAGCTTTCCACACTTGGATTGTGCAACATTTGCCCATTATTCTTTTCAAAATTCTTCAAGCTCTGTCAAATTGATTGCTGATCATTGCTAGACAACTATTTTCAGGTCTTGATATAGATTTTCAAGTAGATTTAAGTCAAAACTGTAACTCGTCCACTCAGGAACATTCACTATTTTCTTGGTAAGCAACTCCAGTGTAGATTTGGCCTTGTGTTTTAGGTTATTGTTTTGCTGAAAGGTGAATTAATCTCCCAGTGTCTGATGGAAAGCAGACTGAACCAGGTTTTTCTCTAGGATTTTGCCTGTGCTTAGCTCCATTCCGTTTCTTTTTTATCCCGAAAAACTCCCCAGTCCTTAACGATTACAGGCATACACATAACATCATGCAGCCACCACAATGCTTGAAAATATGTAGAGTGGAACTCCGTAATGTGTTATTTTGGATTTGCCCCAAACACAACAGTTTGTGTTCTGGACAAAAAGTTAATTGTTTTGCCAAATTCTTTCAGTAATACTTTAGTGCCTTGTTGCAAACAGGATGCATGTTTTGAAATATTTGCATTCTGTACAGGAATCTTTCTTTTCACTCTGTCAATTAGCTAGTATTGTGGAGTAACTATAATGTTATTGATCCATTGTCAGTTTTTTTCCTATCACAGCCATTAAACTCTGTAACTGTTTTAAAGCCACCATTGGCCTCGTGGTGAAATCCCTGAGCGGTTTCCTTCCTCTCTGGCAACTGAGTTAGGAAGGATGCCTGTATCTTTGTAGTGACTGGGTGTATTGATACACAATCCAAAGTGTAATTAATAACTTCACCATGCTCTAAGGGATATTCAATGTCTGCCTTTTTTTTTTTTACCCATCAACCAATAGGTGCCCTTCTTTGCGAGGCATTGGAAAACCTACCTGGTCTTTCTGGTTGAATCTGTGTTTGAAATTCACTGCTCGACTGAGGGACTTTACAGATAATTGAATGTGTAGGGCACAGAGATGAGGTAGTCATGTTAAACACTATAATTGCACACAGAGTCCATGCAACTTATTATGTGACTTTTTTTAAGCACATTTTTACTCCTGAACTTTAGGCTTGCCATAACAAAGAGGTTGAATACTTATTGACTCAAATATTTCTAAAAACGTAAATCTCCTTTGACATTATGGGCTATTGTGTGTAGGCCAGTGACAAACATATCTGCATTTAATACATTTTTAATTCAGGTGTAACACAACAAAATGTGGAAAAAGTCCAGGGGTGTGAATACTTTCTGAAGGCAATGTAGATGAAATGTTTTTAGATTCAGATTTAATAGTTTGGATGTAGATTCTATTTTTGTTCCCATATCTCTTTTTACAGACTGTAAACTTTGACCTGACCAAGAACTACCTTGACTTAGTAGTGACCTACACTAACCTAATGATGCTATTGTCTCGGATTGAAGAGAGGAAAGCTATCATTGGCCTCTACAACTATGCCCATGAAATGACACATGGATCAAGGTATGTAGGGTGGTGTCTCTTCCTGTCTATGTCCTTTCTCTGGCTCATCTCTGAAATGTTCAATCTCCATTAGCACCATCCCTGTAAAATAATATTAAGGTCATACTTTAACACAATGTTAACGTACTGTTATACCAATTGACAGTGGCCGTATATTAAAATCACATAGTAATATATGAAAAATGCATTCTTAAAACATTGTATGGTAGTTACAGACCTAGCTTAGATACACCTGAGAACTACCAATGTCAACAACATCTTTATTTGTATTTATTTTTTTATTTAGTGATCGAGAGTACCCGAGGCTGGGACAGATGATTGTTGACTACGAGAACCCACTGAAAAAGATGATGGAGGAGTTTGTTCCCCATGGGAAGGTGAATATAAAGTGTCACCTGTTTCTCAACATGTTATGTTCTTTTCCTGAGCACTGACAATGAAAATACATATTTTGGTTACAATTTATAATATAACTTTCGGTTACACTTTACAATAACTTTGATGCTTAAGCAATGATTATGTATGCATATATTGCTTATACAGTTTTATAAATGTATAAATGGTTGATTAATGCTTGTTCATGAAAGTTATTATTAACTGTCATAAACCAATATATCTCTCTCTCCTCCCTCCCCTGTAGTCGTTGTCAGACGCCCTACTCTCCCTCCAGATGGTGTACCCCAGGAGAAACCTGTCTGCTGACCAGTGGAGGAATGCACAGCTACTCAGTCTMATCAGTGCCCCCAGCACCATGCTCAACCCAGCCCAGTCAGACACAGTGAGAATCCAATATATAACATATTCCACTTAGTTTTGATCCAAAGGGACGTGTACAGTACAGTGGGTGTGTACAGTAATGTGATCCCCGCAGGAGTTGAACCCATGACTATGGTGTTGCTAGTGCCATACTTGAGTCACACAGGACCATCAATATACATCTCTCAAATCACACCATTTTCTGCTCACAGGCATGTGCATTTACCTATGATTCTGATTTGTTCTAGATGCCCTGTGAATACTTGTCCCTGGACGCCATGGAGAAGTGGATAGTTTGTAAGTGTTTGTTTTTATTTTACCTTTATTTAACTAGGCAAGTCAGTTAAGAACAAATTCTTATTTACAATGACACCTACCCCGACCAAACCCGGACGAGGCTGGGCCAATTGTGCGCCGCCCTATGGGACTCCCAATCACGGCCGGATGTGATGCAGCCTGGATGTGTGCATAGAGTGGAGTCTGATCTAATTGATTTAATAGGTTTATACCATTGGAGGGAAGGGGGAGCGTGATTGTTTTTTAATTGTAATTCATTGTTCAGGTACAGGCTTATTATTAAAAACATGCATGAAATGTGAAGTCATACAACACTTAAAAATATATAAATCAGTCGAAATATTCTCATTCCGCACAAATACTGTTCAAAATCATATTTCTGTGCCTCTAACTTTCTATCTGTCTCTAACTTTTGATTGTCAGTTGGCTTCATCTTATGTCACGGGGTCCTAAACAGTGATCAGGCAGCTCTGAGCCTGTGGAAGCTGGCTCTTCAGAGCAGCACCTGCCTCTGTCTCTTCAGAGACGAGGTGTTCCACATCCATAAGGCTACTGAGGACCTGTTCATCAACATCCGCGGGTGAGGGACACTAACTTTCTGAGCTAGTTTCCTGAAGCCAGATTAAGCCTAATCCTGGACTGAAAAGCATGCTCAATGGGTACAGTTTGAGCATATTCCCAGACATCTGTTAAGTGTGTGTGTGAGTAAGTATGTTAACTATTCTCCCTTTTCATTTCATAGCTACAACAAGCGTGTGAATGACATCAAAGAGTGCAAAGAACAAGCTCTGTCACATGCGTAAGTGCCTCATAAATGCATCTTATTGCACCAAGATGTTTTAAATGGTATTTGTCACAGTATCCTCTCATTATGAAATTGTTGCCGATTGTTTTTGTTTTGTTACAGAGGTTTGATGCACAGAGAAAGACGCAAGTTCCTGAGATCTGCCCTGAAGGAGCTGGCCACAGTCCTATCTGACCAGCCAGGGTTACTGGGGCCTAAGGTACTGCACTAGTGCTCTATTTTGGTATTTTTACACTTTTATTTAGACAGTATGGAAATCAGATGGGGGTACGGCAGGTGGGAGAAACAGTGGAAGGGTGGACACAGGAATTGAACCCCAGTCTCAAGTGGGAAGATTTGTATGTGTGACTCCTGCTAGGAGTGTTGCCACTTAATGACGGCTCTTCACCTACCCTGCTGCGCGACTGCTCTCTAGTTGTGTTAACATGATAATGTTACATCAGACTAACACCAYWGCTCTCTAGTTGTGTTAACATGATAATGTTACACCAGACTAACACCATAGCTCTCTAGTTGTGTTAACATGATAATGTTACATCAGACTAACACCACTGCTCTCTAGTTGTGTTAACATGATAATGTTACATCAGACTAATGTGGCGGACATGAGTCGGGCATGGTTGCTCATAGCCCCGCCTGCGAACTTCAAATCCAGTGTCTGCCCTCGGAGTAAGAAKGAATTTCCTCTTGGTCTAACGGTCTAAGACGTTGGTTGCTCCAGTGGGAGACCTGAGTTTATATCCCGTGTGTTACACTAACAACACTGCGCTACTGCTCTCTAGTTGTGTTAATATGGTAATGTGAGTTGAACTAACACAATCTAGATTACTGGGCCCTAAGATACCACACTACTGCTCTCTAGTTGTGTTAACATGATAATGTTACATTAGACCAGGGGTCTCCAACAGGTCCACCTATTGAGTAGCACGCCAAACAACTCTGAAAATAGATACAATTTTCACGTGTTCCACTGCAAACTGTCATAAACACATCTCACAAGTATCAGACACCACATCTCCCAGGTACTATCTAATCAATACAACATTAACATTATTCCACCCCTGGTTAGCCCCTATTGGCTTAAAAATCCAAACCTAAAACAATATCTACCAATTCATTTCTAGCAATATTGCCCCTGTCTGTCTGTGTGGTGTGCACGTTTGTCTATCACTCTGTGTGTAGCCAGTTGATATGATAACCGTCTTGTGGGTTGACAGAAATACTTTCCACAAAACCTTCTCAATTAAATGTTAACTGCAAAGTAGGCTTACCTGGCAGAGGTATATCATGAGTAAGTATATAATTTGTGTCTATTATTTGTTATTTGCTAACTTTGCAGAACCATCGCTAGACTGCACTCCTCACTCGATAGATTCACAATTAAATGGCCAGATGCGCAATTTTTTACAATTCAGATATGAGTTGAGCATTGACATGGACTCAGAACATCCAATTTCGTTGTTCTCTATGAACAATTGTAATTTTGAGAGTGAAAAAAAAAAAAAATTTAAAACCAGGAAAAATAAAACAGAAAACATAATTTGGGAAAATATATAACTGAATAAAAAAAATAAAAAATAAAAGATTTTATAGGCCCCCGCTTAGAGTTGTTTATTAACCATTATTTTACAAAGTATATTGACAGAAAACGTAGTACACTACTTTCTCTTGTACACTAAGGACCCAGTAAGAGTGGCAGGGAAGAGGAGAAGAGAAGGATGTGCCTATTTGAAAGCTAGAAGAAGAATTGTAGCTCATGACATACACCACAGTTGTCTACTTGTCTTAACACGATAATGTTACATCATAATAACACTAGTGCTCTGCTGCTCTCTAGGGTAGCATGTAGCCTAGTGGTTAGCGCGTTGGGCCAGTAACCAAAAGGTTGTTTGAATACCCGAGCTGACAAGGTAAAAAATCGGTCAATGTGCCCTTAATCCTAATTTGCTCGAGGGCCATGGTACTACTATGGCTGACCCTGTAAAACAACATATTTCACTGCACCTATCCGGTGTATGTGACAATATAAAATATTTAGTTGGACTAGCACTATCTGCACTCTAGTTTTGTTAACATGATTATGCTAGTTGGACTAACTGTAAAGTGATCAGAGGATTAGGATTCAAATCCTGAAAGATGTGACTAATTGATGGGTGAAAGTAACTATATAACTTGACTCCTGTCCTCTTCATAGGCCTTGTTCGTGTTCATGGCTCTGTCATTCGCTCGGGATGAGATCATTTGGCTGCTACGACATGCAGACAACATCCAGAAGAAGAGCACAGATGACTTTATTGACAAGTAAGACGCATCCTACTGACTCAACTTGTAACTATGGGATTTCCCTTTACCCCTCAGGAAATGTAGTGGCGCTGTGTTTACCTCCTTGAAAAGTCTGTGTCAAAATGTTTCTTCATGACACGTTTTGCTCTTGCTTGATTTTGACCATTAGTAGACTGAAAGTGATGTGTCTTAACTTGAATGTTGACGTGCACCGTTTTGTGGAACAATATCAAAAGCAGAGAAAGTAAAAAACATTTTTGAGTAAAATGACCCTTTAAGGAATGCCATAGTGTGAAGGAGTATTGAGCATACTAATGAAGTGTAGGTCTATTCTATTCTTTTAGATAACTCTTGCTATTCTATGTCCTCAGGCACATTGCAGAGCTGATCTTCTACATGGAGGAACTGAGGGCCCACGTGAGGAAGTATGGTCCTGTTATGCAGAGATACTACGTCCAGTACCTGTCTGGCTTTGACGCCGTGGTGCTCAACGAGCTAGTACAGGTGAGACTGCTCTCTGGATCGAACATTGGCTTGCCTCCCAAATGGCACCCTATTCCCTATATTGCAATACTTTTGACCATGATTCCTAGAGCTCCGGTCAAAAATAGTTCACCTATGTAGGGAATAGGGTGCAATTTCRGATGTACTAATTGTCAATGTTCTCCCTTTGTTTCATAATATCCTAGTATTTATTATATATTATAAACTGGGTGGTTCGAGCGCTGAATGCTGATTGGCTGACAGCCATGGTATATCAGACGGTATACCACGGGTATGACAAAACAGTTATTTTTACTGCTCTAATTACGTAGGTAAACAGTTTATAATAGCAAAAAGGCACCTCGGGGGTTTGTGATATATGGCCAATATACCCCGCGTTGCGTCGTGCTTAAGAACAGCTCTTAGCCGTGGTATTTTGGCCATATACAGTGGGGCAAAAAMGTATTTAGTCAGCCACCAATTGTGCAAGTTCTCCCACCTAAAAAGATGAGAGAGGCCTCTAATTTTCATCATAGGTACACTTCAACTATGACAGACAAAATGAGGGGGGAAAATCCAGAAAATCACATTGTAGGATTTTTAATGAATTTATTTGCAAATTATGGTGGAAAATAAGTATTTGGTCACCTACAAACAAGCAGGATTTCTGGCTCTCACAGACCTGTAACTTCTTCTTTAAGAGGCTCCTCTGTCCTCCACTCGTTACCTGTATTAATGGCACCTGTTTTGAACTTGTTATCAGTATAAAAGACACCTGTCCACAACCTCAAACAGTCACACTCCAAACTCCACTATGGCCAAGACCAAAGAGCTGTCAAAGGACACCAGAACAAAATTGTAGACCTGCACCAGGCTGGGATGAGTGAATCTGCAATAGGTAAGCAGCTTGGTTTGAGGAAATCAACTGTGGGAGCAATTATTAGGAAATGGAAGACATACAAGACCACTGATAATCTCCCTCGATCTGGGCTCCACGCAAGATCTCACCCGTGGGGTCAAAATGATCACAAGAACGGTGAGCAAAAATCACAGAACCACACGGGGGACCTAGTGAATGACCTGCAGAGAGCTGGGACCAAAGTAACAAAGCCTACCATCAGTAACACACTACGCCGCCAGGGACTCAAATCCTGCAGTGCCAGACGTGTCCCCCTGCTTAAGCCAGTACATGTCCAGCCCGTCTGAAGTTGCTAGAGTGCATTTGGATGATCCAGAAGAAGATTGGGAGAATGTCATATGGTCAGATGAAACCAAAATATAACTTTTTGGTAAAACTCAACTCGTCGTGTTTGGAGGACAAAGAATGCTGAGTTGCATCCAAAGAACACCATACCTACTGTGAAGCATGGGGGTGGAAACATCATGCTTTGGGGCTTTTTTTCTGCAAAGGGACCAGGACGACTGATCCGTGTAAAGGAAAGAATGAATGGGGCCATGTATCGTGAGATTTTGAGTGAAAACCTCCTTCCATCAGCAAGGGCATTGAAGATGAAACGTGGCTGGTCTTTCAGCATGACAATGATCCCAAACACACCCCCGGGCAACAAAGGAGTGGCTTCGTAAGAAGCATTTCAAGGTCCTGGAGTGGCCTAGCCAGTCTCCAGATCTCAACCCCATAGAAAATCTTTGGAGGGAGTTGAAAGTCCGTGTTGCCAGCAACAGCCCCAAAACATCACTGCTCTAGAGGAGATCTGCATGGAGGAATGGGCAAAATACCAGCAACAGTGTGTGAAAACCTTGTGAAGACTTACAGAAAACGTTTGACCTCTGTCATTGCAATCAAAGGGTATATAACAAAGTATTGAGATAAACTTTTGTTATTGACCAATACTTATTTCCACCATAATTTGCAAATAAATTCATAAAAAATCCTACAATGTGATTTTCTGGATTTTTTTCCCTCATTTTGTCTGTCATAGTAGAAGATGTACCTATGATGAAATTTACAGGCCTCTCTCATCTTTTTAAGTGGGAGAACTTGCACAATTGGTGGCTGACTAAATACTTTTTTGCCCCACTGTACCACACCCCCTCAGGCCTTATTGCTTAAGTGTATGACTGATGATGGAGTACTCTGGTATATGGGTCTTTCTATAAAGGGTATAGAGTACCAGTGACAACTGTTTGGACAACTGTTTGGAGCTGTTACAAAGTCATTAATAATAATTTGCCTCTTTTTTTCACTTGAATACATTAAGATATAAAGGGGGAACATAGATATATTCAATATAATTCATGAGTTGAATCAAAAAATGTTTAAACCCTTTCTCATGCTTGGAGTCTTCACAGATTTGGCTAAAATCGTGTGACATAAAACATTACCTTTCTTTCTTTACATTTATGATACTGCTGTTTGTTGTTATATCATTTACTAAGCATTTAACAACAATGAATTACACATTGAACTTGATCCTGTAAAATTCCTGGATATTGGACTCTTTTTCTGTATGGAGATCTTGGAAGTGCACTGTAACCTCGTAACATTTCGAATCTCCCAATGTTGAGGTGTGAAAACAGTTTTCATGGGCACACATATACAAAATAATGTATGGATTTCAAAATCGAATTCTTATAACAGAAAGAGTAACTTTAACAAGATTAATCAAATAAAAATTGACACTGTCATTAACGGTCATTAACAATAATTCGGCATAATATTTGTTTGATGTGCATTTTTTATGTGTTGCTGTTTAGGTACGTAGGGAATTTAGCGCACAACATCAGCTGATTCAGGAAAGGGTTTTCTGAATGACAGTCAAGTGATAAAGATCGGGTGTGATACTGCAGACGATTGAACAACATCCAAAGTGCGGGAATTAATGTTGATCTGGAGAATTGACAGAACATTTTGGTGTCTGTTGTTACGGCGGTCAAGATAATTAGCCGTGGACAACATTGGCAAGATCAAATCAAATTGTATTGGTCACATATACATATACACATGTGACAGATGTTATCGCCGGGGTGTAGCGAAATGTTGCGGTTGTAGTTCAATTCCTGAGGTAAGATTACTGTCCGTGTACGTTTTGATCGTTTGTTTTCCGAGTTCAAATGGAGCAATCGGGAGGGTGAAAACGGCGTATTTATTCTTTTTTTTTAATAGAAATAGAAAAAACCAAAAAACTTCATATTTTGATTTTCACATGTGGGTGGGGTTAAATGTTGAATGCCTGTCATTGGTTAAGTGCAAAGCCAACATTTCCTGTCCTTTCAAAGTAGGAGTTCACCCTTCTAACTCCATTCTATGAATATATTATTTATTAATTCATCGATTAATAGCTGCCCATACCGTGCCACAGTGCCAAGATTAAGTAAGATTTCTCAATTTCTGCATAAGATTTCATGTGTATTGACTTATTAATGAACTGCTGTTACTGTAAATGGTTAGCAGACTGATATATCCTAGCTACCTAATTAACCATTGGTTATCTTATTAAATGATGCCATACAGCCAAAACAACAGTATATATTGCTAGACTAGAGATATTCCCCCAGCTATAGTTAGTCAGTGGTTGCACATCTAACTAGCTGGAATGAAGCAAGGATGTGAATAGTAGACATGTAAATATATCATTTCACTGTTTACAGCAGGTCTTCAGCTACCCAGAGCTGTCTGATCAGCCTGATAGGGTGCCGTGGGTGTGTCCAGCTTACACCTGTGCAAATCCATGCTGTAGGTCCACCACACACCTGGAGGATTGTGGGGTCCTGTCCAGAAGCAACCTCTAGCTCCTACCCCTAGACACTTGTGGAGATCTGAGAGGATTGAACAGGTGTAAGCAATATTGCCAAAATTTCACCAAGCCTTTCAGAGGGTACGGTGGAGCTCTCACCATGTCACCACCCATCAAACAATCCCTCTCAGTTCTCCACAAATGTGACTCGTTTCAGGAAACTAGATGTATGTTGTGTGTCGCTACTTCACAGGAGCCATTTGAACATAAACCTTTTTTTTATCTAAATGCATTTTTCTGGAACGTGAACTTTCATGTGCCTTAATAACAAACTTGTATGCCATCTGTAAATACAAATAAAATGGTTAAATTACCAGCCTAGTTGGTTTAGCCACGAAAAAGACAGCAACTTTCCCACTAGCCATGATTGGCTGAGATAATGCCAAGAGATGAGTTCGGATTGGTCTGCCATGTATCATGCTTCTGTCCATAGTATGAGCTGGTCAGTATGTGTAGGTAATCCTTTCTAACGTGGCTTTTTTGAAATATATAATGTAGTAGAACTGCGTAAGTGTTGCTCTCCACTTTCTGGAGGACCGAGTTTTGAAATCAGTGGAATTAGAGTATGATAGCTATGGACATGGAGGAAATCCTGGCGTTTTATTGCAAATATGCAGACGGAGTCGAAAAGAGAATACACAGAAGGCTGTTGTATAAAACATTCGATCTTCAATCTAATGGCTAGAATGRCATACGTGACAGAGAGGGAGAAGCATCCAAATCAAATTGTATTGGTAACATACACTTGTTTAGAAGATGTTATTGCGGGTGTAGCGAAATGCTTGTGCTTCTAGTTCCGACAGTGCAGCAATATCTAACAAGTAATATCTAACAATTTCACAACGTATACCCAATACACAGAAATCTAAGTAAGGAATGGAGTTAGAAATATATCAATATATGGAAGAGCAATGTCAGAGTGGCATAGACTAAGATACAGTAGAATAGACATTATTAACCTCACTAGGGTATGTGGGACGCGTCCCACCTCGTCAACAGCCAGTGAAATTGCAGGGCGCCAAATTCAAAACAACAGAAATCCCATAATTACAAATCCTCAAACATACAAGTATTTTACACCATTTTAAAGATACACTTGTTGTAAATCCAGCCACAGTGTCCGATTTCAAAAAGGCTTTACGACGAAAGCACACCAAACGATTATGTTACGTCAGAGCCAAGTCACAGAAAAACACAGCCATTTTTCCAGCCAGAGAGAGGAGTCACAAAAAGCAGAAATAGAGATAAAATTAATCACTAACCTTTGATGATCTTCATCAGAGGACACTCATAAAACTTCATGTTACACAATACATGTATGTTTTGTTCATACTCATAAAAATCTGAGTTTACATTGGCACGTTATGTTCAGTAGTTCCAAAACATCCGGTGATTTTGCAGAGAGCCACATCAATTTACAAAAATACTCATAATAAACATTGCTAAAAGATACAACTGTTATGCATGGAATTTTAGATCCACTTCTCCTTAACTTCTTTGATATAGGGGGCAGCATTTTCACTTTTGGATGAATTGCGTGCCCATAGTGAACTGCCTCCTACTCTGTCCCAGATACTAATATATGCATATTATTATTATTATTGGATATAAAACACTCTGAAGTTTCCAAAACTGGGTGATGTGATGTCTGTGAGTATAACAGAACTCATATGGCAGGCAAAAACCTGAGAAAAAATCCAAACAGGAAGTGAGAATTCTGAGACTGGTCATTGTTAAACTCATCGCCTATTCAATTCCCTGTAATATATGGATCTGTTTGCACTTCCTACGCCTTCCACTAGATGTCAACAGTCTGTAGAACGCTGAATGAAGCCTATACTGTGATGTGGGACCGGATGGGAGGTGTTTGAGTCAGTGGTCTGGCAGATTGCCAGTTCTTGGTCACGGGCATTCCTCATGATATCGCCATGCGTTCCATTACTTATAGAGACTGAAAATAATTCTCCGGTTGGAACTTTATTGGATATAAATGATAACAACATCCTGAAGATTGATTCTCTACTAAGTTTGACCAGTTTATTCGACTTGTAATATAACTTTTTGAAGTTCTCGTCCGTTTGCCTGCATCTGTGAGAGCGTTTGGACACGTGTACTACACATGCTAGCAAAAGTAGCTAATTGGACATAAGTAATGGACATTATCCAACAAAACAATGATTTATTGTGGAACTAGGATTCCTGGTAGTGCATTCTGATGAACATAATCAAAGGTAAGGGAATATTTATGATCTAATTCCGTATTTCTGTTGACTCCAACATGGCGGAGAAATTATGTTAAATCTGAGCGCCGTCTCAGATTATTGCATGGTGTGCTTTTTACGTAAAGTTTTTTAAATCTGACACCGCGGTTGCATTAAGAACAAGTGTATCTTTAATTCTGTGTAAAACATGTATCTTTCATCAAAGTTTATGATGAATATTTCTGTTATTTGACGTGGCTCTCTGCAATTACTCCGGATATTTTGGAGGCATTTCTGAACATGGCGCCAATGTAAACCGAGATTTGTGGATATAAATATGCACATTATCGAACAAAACATAAATGTATTGTGTAACATGATGTCCTATGAGTGTCATCTGATGAAGATCATCAAAGGTTAGTGATACATTTTATCTCTATTTCTGCTTTTTGTGACTACTATCTTTTGCTGGGAAAATGGCTGTGTTTTTCTGTGGCTATGTACTGAGCTAACATAATTGTTTGGTGTGCTTTCCCCGTAAATCCTTTTTGAAATCAGACATGTTGGCTGGATTCACAACATGTGTAGCTTTAATTTGGTGTCTTTCATGTGTGATTTCATGAAAGATTGATTTTTATAGTAAGATATTTGAATTTGGCACGCTACATTTTTTCTGGATTTTGGCCAAGTGGGACGCTACCGTCCCACCTATCCCAGAGAAGTTAATGCAACCGCTGTGTCAGATTTCAAAAACACTTTACGGAAAAAGCACACCATGCAATAATCTTACAGCGCTCAGAGACCAAAACAACCCAAACAGATATCCGCCATGTTGTGTAGTCAACAGAAGTCAGAAATAGCATTATAAATATTCACTTACCTTTGATGATCTTCATCAGAATGCACTCCCAGGAATCCCAGTTCCACAATAAATGTTTGTTTTGTTCGATAATGTCCATCATTTATGTCCAAATACCTCTTCTTTGTTCGCGCGTTTAGCCCAGTAATCAAAATTCATGAGGCGAGATCACTAGGTGCAGACGAAAAGTCAAAAAGTTCCGTTACAGTCCGTAGAAACATGTCAAACGATGTATAGAATCAATCTTTAGGATGTTTTAACATAAATCTTCAATAATGTTCCAACCGGAGAATTCCTTTGTCTGTAGAATTGCAATGGAATGCAAGCTAACTATCACGTGAGCGTGCGTGGTCAGCTCTTGCCTCTCTGGCAGACCTCTGACTCAATCCCCTCTCATTCGCCCCCACTTCACAGTAGAATTCTCAAACAAGGTTATAAAGACTGTTGACATCTAGTGGAATCCTTAGGACGTGCAATATGACCCCATAGACACTGTGTATTCGATAGGCAAGGAGTTGAAAAACTACAAACCTCAGATTTCCCACTTCCGGGTTGGATTTTTTCTCAGGTTTTTGCCTGCCATATGAGTTCTGTTATACTCACAGACATCATTCAAACAGTTTTAGAAACCTCAGAGTGTTTTCTATCCAAATCTACTAATTATATCCATATTCTAGCTTTTATGACTTTAATTTGGGCAYGCTTTTCATCCAAAATTCCCAATGCTGCCCCCTACCCTAGTGAAGTTAAAGTGACTAGTGTTCCATTTATTAAAGTGGCCAATAATCTCAAGTCTGTGTATATAGGCCGCAGCCTCTCTGTGCTAGTGATGGCCATCCATTTATACGGGTAAGAGAGTCTAGCTAACTACATTTTCAGATATTACACGTTTCTAACTTTGTCAAAGTAATTTCAAGTTAGTGTACTGTTAGCTAGCTAGCTAACGTTACGTGTATGATCTGTGTAGTAATATTTGTATCTCAGAGCCATTTGCATTGCTAGTTATAGCCTAATGTTAGCTAGCTAACATTGAACCGGGTTGCTACCTGCAGATTCATGCAGGGTAGTAACGTATGAGTTGGTATTATGGTTCATTGTTTAGCTTGCTAGCTACATGCCTTAACAAAAGACTCTATGCAAGTTACTATTTAAATAGAATGTTTATGATGACACTGCGACACCTATCGATAGATGTAGCAGGTAAGCATCTAGAGAGCAGAATAACTGATGAATTTACGAACGCTCAACACCCGTTGAATATGGCCGGTGTCACTAAACGTTGGATAAAAAGTCAAATCAATGTTTTGCCAGCTGCACAGTTGCAGTCACCAACACTCTGGATAACATAAAATCAGCCTAACCAGCTCTGTTAGGGCGTGTAAAATGGTCAGAGTGAGCTGTTCTCTCATTTATGCCTGGAAGTAGCTAGCAAGCTAGCCAATGTTAGCCAGTTAGCATTACTTTCAAAGCAGAATTACTTTACCATTGTTCCTCAACTGTAGTCTATGAAATACTATTTTATAGCTCTGAGTCTCTACTTTTATCCAATGTTAAAAAACACCATTTCCAATGTTGCTACATAAGACCGAAGCGAGCCGGTCGGTCACAAATTTGCACAAATTTCTAAAAAACAGTTTTTGCTTTGTCATTATGCGGTATTATGTGTAGATTGCTGAGGGGGAAAAAAATATTGAATCAATTTTAGAATAAGGCTGTAACGTAACAAAATGTGGAAAAGTCACGGGGTCTGAATACTTTCCGAAGGCACTGTATTTCTGCGTAATTTTCATTAAATAAAAACACAGAGTGATTTATTAGTTATACCGTGATGATTTAAAAATACAATTACAAAGACTGCATGTGGGCTTTAATAGCTGTCAAATACTTGATTCCTACGTCCTTGGGAGAATCTCAATTGCATTTCCTTGATTTGTCGCATCCTCTCCTCGTCTCCTTCTTAAAACCCATTGGATGAGAATGTCAGAGGTCCTTCCACTGTCACCTTCTTATCCAAAGGGTTTTGAGAAGGAGGTGAGGAGGCAGGACTTGAGTGATCAAGGAAATGCAATTGAGATTCTGCCGTTGTTTCCCCCATTCCTCACCTCCCTCTTAAAGCACATTGGGGGAGAGGAGTGAAGGTTCCTCCCCTCAGGCTACAATGCACTTTCAAGGAGAGGCAAGGATTGGAGGAAATATGGACAGAGGAAGCAAGAATTTGACGGCTAGTTTTTAGACACAGACTCTCTCACACACACACACACACACACACACACACACACACACACACACACACACACACACACACACACACACACACACACACACACACACACACAAGGCTTGAAGAGTTTACTGATTATAATGATTTCATTATTGGTTATTATTATTGTCAATGATTTTGTTGACAAAACCCATTGTATTAAATTATTATATCACCTATTAAAACATATAGAAATGCTGTTGTTTCTTTTTTTTCATTCTCCAGGAATGTTTAGCATGGCTATAAATGATAGCGAAATTGACTTGAGCACAAAAAATGCCTGGCGACTAGGCATGACAAAGAAACATGTGGTGTCCATGTTTCTTGGAACATTTTGAATGACATGTACAGTAGATGGTTTGTTGTTGCTAGGTAGAGATACTGTGTGGTCTCATTGTGCCTACCTAGACTTTTATCCCTCTAACTACACATATGAAGCTACCTAATCATATTTAAATGTATATCAAACCATTTAGAGATGTTGACCCTGATGTCACACATTGGCCCATTTATTTATAGAAAGACCCATATGCAGGTTGATATTTTGAAGGGAAAAAGCAGAGCTGACCACTAGATGGAGACCAAGTATTTTGTTGATGTGATTCTTTGCTTGGCCACATCTCGCTCTCTGATATGCAATGTAAAACTCTTGTATTTGCTCAGTTGATCCCCTCACAGCATTCTACTGTAAACAGTGTCTGAGGCTTTCCTCTGCTCCCCTCTAGAATCTGTCCGTCTGTCCTGAGGATGAGTCCATCATCATGTCCTCCTTCGTCAATACCATGACGTCCCTCAGCGTCAAACAAGGTATTCAACCTAACACGGCCTGCCACTCATATTACAGAAATAACATAAATATATACAGTTTCTCATTTAGACTCATGTTGTTGATCCAACCTAAAAGAGAGTTCATTCCATCTTTTTGCTGTGTATGTTCCAGTTTAGAAAACCTCTACTTGTATTGGCCAATGCTTACCATAGTTGTTTTTATGTTGACCAGACCTATAACACAATTCAATTTATTCTGTTGCGGTACAGTAAATATTCCAGTTTAGAAAATGTCTAATTAATCATGCTTAGTTGTTTTTATCTATCTATATTAGCCTTAAGCACTAAAAGCCTTTGTCTGTGTAGACATGTGTTGTTTTGGTAATGGCTGAGTGATGGACAGATGAAAGGAGGGAGGGCAGATGGTGGGCAGAGTAGGAGCCTGAGCCGCTCTCCACCTCTCCGCCCGCTCCCCTCCCTCCTGTGTCCTCCTGTGTCATGGTGATCCCATATCTGAGTGAATTGTCTCTGTCGGTGTTACAGTGGAAGACGGGGACGTGTTTGATTTCAGGGGCATGAGGCTGGACTGGTTCAGATTGCAGGTAAGACGCCATCAGGAAAATGAGACGAGCTTTGTGGCAGTGAGGCAGACCTGGGTTCAAATAGTATTCAGAATCCTTTCACAATACTGGACTGGGTTGGACAATTTTGAGACTATTCTATTGGTTCCATTGCACCAGGCAAGCTCAATGGAACCAATATAATAGTCTGAAAAGTGTCAAACCCAGCCCATCTGGCAATCCTGGCAGGCTAGAGCAAAGGCTTAAAGTATTTGGAAGGATTTCAAATATTATTTGAACCAATGTCTGGGCTTTGAGGCCACTGCTAGGTGTGTGTGTTGTAATTAGCACTGTGTGTGTCATAATCAGACATAATTAGCACTCTGGGCCAGTAATGAGGGGGCAGTGTTTAGCATGCTACCCTACTCCTGTCAGCCTACTCCTGTTTCCTATCTATAGGCCGCTGYGCTGTGCTCTGCTGTGCTGTGCTGTGTCCTGTAGCCCATTGTGTGTGTTGGGGAACGCGGGGAACCTCCGGTAGATACAGTAGACCAGGTTCCCCTCCGTCTCATCAGCCATAATTAGCACTCTGGGGCAGTAATAAGGGAACAGTGTTTAGCATGCTACCCTACTCCTGTCACACTGTTGCCTATCTATAGATCAGAGAATGACCTGAGCCCCTATCCACAAAGTATCTCATAGTAGGGGTGCTGATCTAGGATCTGTTCATATGATCTTATTTATTATGATCTAAAAGGAAAAAATGATCCTATATTAGCACTCCTACTCTGAGCTGCTTTGTGAATACAGGCTCAGATCTTGTATTCAGAGTAGGAGTGCTGATATAGTATCAGTTTTGTATTTTAGATCGTAATGAATAATAGGGTGGATCTGATCCTGGATCAGCACTCTTACTCTAATGCTTTGTGATACAGGCCCTCTGGCTGCTGCTCTACACCCTTCACAGACAGCTTCTCGTACTGTACACTAGGATAGCAAATACAGAACTGCTCAGATAACAAGAAGCAGGGCGTTTGTTTATTCACTATGCGTCTTTGCGTTCGGTGTTTGCCAGGGACAAAGCAAATTCAGGAAGTATTTAAACAGCCTGTACAAGAACAGCTGACTAATGTATGAACAGCTAGCTATATATACAGTATAGGCCTACATATTCAGGTGCTGCTGTCATCCCTAAAAGTAGTATGGTTGTATGAATGTCACCGAGTAGTCCTTATTTATCGAGGTGGAGCTCTTCATGTGAGGATCAGAACCTAAACCTGTCTGTTCCACAAGAGCACTCTTGTGCTCTCTTCTCCCAGCTCTATGTCAACCACATAACCCACACATGAATGAATTTAACAGACTAGTAATGGAGAAAATATGGCCTGAAATACTGAAAGGAGGAGGAGTACGCTCTGTCTGTCATTAGTGACAAATGTCTAACCATCATAAAGAAATATTTTTTTATTTTTTCATTCATGTGCATGATGTGCATGTTATTTGAAGTGATGAAAAATACATTTTCATGCATTTCAGAGAAAATGTATTATGGATATAGGAGGATAGATTCTAGGCCCCATTAAATTTCTTAAAAACTATTTGGAATTAATGACAATAAATATTCTTCTTTGAAGCTGTGTTTGTTTAAGAATCGTTGCTCGCCTATTAACCCATCCCTTAACACATCTATCCCTGTCTCGCTCGCTCTCTCTTGCTCTCTCAACCATGCTTGGCTCCTCAGTACTTTGCTGAGATCATCACAACCACCCCTGCTGCCAGGGACCTACAACACTTTCCCTGATCCGTTGGTCGACTCGTTGTTCCACCGTCGTCCGATTGGCCCAGCCCTCCTCTCAGATGGATTTTCATGGTGCGTCCCAAATGGCACCCTATTCCCTATATAGTTCAATACRTTTGACCAGGGCCCTATGGGGTAGGTCTATGGGCCCTGGTAAAAAGTAGTGCACTACATAGGGAGTAGGGTGCCATTTGGGACAGAGGCTCTGCCATGGCCGTACCACTCAGTTCCCTCTGAGATGTTGTCTGATCTCAGCTCAGGGCCTCGGCAAGAAATGCTACAACTTGGAAAAGTTTCTCAGTTTAGTCGGTAAATTAGGCCAGGGGAGGCAGGGGGAAAAGAGAAAAGCTTCCATGCGTGGAATGGGAACTGTTTTCCCAACACAGCTGAACAACTATTTTCTCAAGTCTCATGGTTTTTCTACTGGCTGCTCTACACCCTTCACAGACAGCCTCTCGTACTGTACACTAGGATAGCAAAAACAGAACTGCTCAGATAACAAGAAGCAGGACGTTGGTTTATTCACTATGCGTCTTTGGTTCGGCGTTTGCCAGGGACAAAGAAAATTCAGGAAGCATCCTGTGCAAGAACAGCTGATAAATGTATGAACAGCTATATATACAGTATAGGCCTACATATTCAGGTGCTGCTGTCATCCCTAAAAATAGCTGGTTGTAAGTAAGAATATGACAGTGAATAATCCTAATTTATCAAGATGGAGTTCTTAGCCCTGAAAGATTAATGTTTGGATCAGAACCTAAGTCTGTCTGTTCCACAAGAACACTCTTCTTCTAAAGGTACTACCGCATGTACTCTCTTCTCCTTCCATAATCCACATGCCATGTGAGCCGTTACAGCACTCTGGCAGACAGACTTTGTCATAAGCCATATCAATGTCCTTTCTGTTAAGTACTTTTCATTATTTTCAAGAAAAAATAAATCTTTCATAGTTTTACTTTGGAAACTCTTGCTGTTTGTGTGATCCATTAAGTGAACGTGTTGGATGAGAAACACAAACTGCCATTACCACAATGATGTCATGTTAGTGATATTAATCTAAACAGAGTCTTGCACCATGTCATCTAACTTCAACTAGCATACATTGGTTGAGACACAGTTGGACTGGATGGAGGGAAGAGAAGATAAACCCTAACCCTTATTTTTCTCTCTCGTCTGTCTTTCTTCATGTCTCCTTTCTCCACAGTGCTGTTTTCTATTTCTGTTCTGATTATGGCATTGTGACCACCATGCAACAGCACTTTAAAGTTTCAAAATAGGCCTTGAATATCAATACTCTTAAGTTTGCCTCTTGCCTACTTTTTCTATTTATTGTCCTTTCTCAGACATTTGAACCACAAGTGGTTGTGTGAGTTTAGCACCTGCTAAATGTCTTTATGTGGCTGTGGTACCAGGTTGGCATCAAACGTTCTTTTAGTTGGCAGGCATTTTAGAGATGTTGAGATCCAGCGGAACATGTTCGAGTCAACACTCTCGCTGCATTTTCTCACACTTGTGTAGCTCGAAATCACTTCTTTCCAAAAAGTGTGTGTGTTTTTATTTGATGGATTTCACGCTTTATTTTTGGACTTGGATTCTTTAAGGCCTCGTTGTGCCCTGGTAACACAGCTGTTTCACTGCCCTTGGTGTGTGTACCAAATGGCACCCTATTCCCTACATAGTGCACCATAGGGCAAAAGTAGTGCCCTATGGGATGTAGTTTTGGTCTCCAAAAAAATAACTGAAGGCATCGCTGCTTCAGGGCTTCAGAACTGTGGCCGTTTTCCTTTTAACAATCTCCACGATCAAAGAAAGCAATGTCTTGAACTCTGCAGAGAGTATCTGTTTTGCATACTGTCTTGGTTTGATATCAAATGCTTTGGGAGGAAATTGTATTGTTTGGCCATTGTCAGTAGTATCAAGTTAACACAGACATCTTCCTAGAAATCTTTCCTCAGATGTTAATGACTTGGTAACTCATCCAACCACACTTTTCCTTCCAGACTCCCACTGACTTCCAAATTGAAATCGGATCAGGTTTTTATTTGATTCTTAGAAAAGGGGGATTTTGGGGGAACGAGAGAAAGGAATGCTACTAATAGGAATATGATTTGTCCAAAGACTTAAAACTACATGATACAAACAATGACTACCTCATGAAGCTGGTTGAGAGAATACCAGGAGTGTGCAAAGCTGTCATCAAGGCAAAGGGTGGCTACTTTGAAGAATCTCAAATATAAAATATATATTTGATTTGTTTAACCCTTTTTTGGTTACTACATGATTCCATATGTGTTATTTCATAGTTTTGATGTCTTCACTATTATTCTACAATGTAGAAAATAGTAAAAATAAAGAAAAACCATTCAATGAGTAGGTATGTCCAAACTTTTGACTGGTCCTGTAGATATAAAGCCGCTTCAGCTGGAAACAACATGGCATACATGAGTAAAGAATGATGAACTGTTAAGGGTTAATACGTTTTGTTTTCCCCTGGGCCGACCTTAATAGTGTCTCCAAAGAAAGTGTTCTCCTGGTAAGGCCTATACCAATAATGCCTTGTTTCCTCCTTGGTTAGGCCTATACCAGTGTATCCAAGGCTTCTCTGGGCATCGCAGACCACCGTGAGTTGGGCAAGATGATGAATACCATTATATTCCACACCAAGATGGTGGATTCCCTGGTGGAGATGCTGGTGGAGACATCTGACCTCTCCATATTCTGGTAAATAAACGAGCCAGAACAGCCCAGAGGGCAGGAGCATATATCTATCTCATGTTTCCGTAGCTTGAGGCAGCTTGATGTACAAGTACACCCCCTGGACAAGAAGCTAGTTTTCCACAGGGCTTATTCTGGTAGGGTCTACATTTACATTTACCTCCATGTTCAGTTCAGTTACACAGACATTTAAAACATAGTAAAAACTAATAGGTCATATAGCCTCTCCATCTTCTGGTAGTTTTTACTTTTGTATGTATATTTGATGTGTTTTTCTTAGTATTTTACTGCTTCAATTAAACTACCCAGCAATGATTCTTCATGTTTTTCTGAATTGGAGTCCCAAATGKMKMKMCATTTGGGACTCCAATTCAGAAAAACATGAAGAATCATTGCTGGGTAGTTTAATTGAAGCAGTAAAATACTAAGAAAAACACATCAAATATACATACAAAAGTAAAAACTGCAACACAGGAAAATGCATAACATCAATACAAATAGATTGGATCCAGTTAAAGTTGTTTTCAAGGAAAACATAGTAAACGGTAATAGGCTATATAGCCATCACTCATCCTATAAAACCCCATGGTAACTAACTGTCTGTTAGGGGTTTTGTTATGTTATTTTTATTTGTTATGTTTGGTGGAGACAGGACAGGACGGGAGATGAGAGGGTTGGACAGATTAGGTATTATTGGACCAGAGATATATGATGAAGTTGGCAGCTCATGCTCTTTCCTCTCTCCTTTCCTTTCTTCCCTATTTACTCTCTCTTCTAATATCTTTCCTTTCTCTCTTTCTCCTCTGTTCTCTCTCTCTCTCCTTTCTCTCTCTCTCCTTTCCTCTCTCTCTCCTTTCCTCTCTCTCTCCTTTCCTCTCTCTCTCTCCTCTGATAGCTTTTACAGTCGTGCGTTTGAGAAGATGTTCCAGCAGTGTTTGGAGCTGCCCTCCCAGTCTCGGCACTCCATCTCCTTCCCTCTGCTCTGTACCCACTTCATGAGCTGCACTCATGAGCTCTGTCCTGAGGAGGTGAGTGAAGTGTCCCATTGAGATATGAAGTAACGACCGTATCACGAAACATCACAGTAAGCATCACTAAGGTCTGGCTGGTCACTCTGGGATCTAGTCATTTAGGAAACAAACTTATTTTCAACATAAATAACTAATATATTCAATTGATCAGATCGGCCTTTCAAAATACGTTTTCAAAATTCTTTCCTAGTTGAATGTCAAAAGGTACTCGAGGGTCTTTCCTACTTAAATAAAGGGTCAATTAATACATAAAATACATGTTTATTAAATGAACCCAGACATGTTTGTGTATTATACTTGCAATGTAAAGATTTAAAATGTTTTGTATGTATACTAATACGTTTGACTTGAAATACATGTTTATTAAATGAACCCAGACATGTTTGTGTATTATACTTGCAATGTAAAGATTTAAAATGTTTTGTATGTATACTAATACGTTTGACTTGATCTCTTTCCAAGAGCTGGAATCTTAGGTTAAGCTCTTGGTGCAGTAGCAACCTATTCCATTTGGAGTTTCATCTCATGCAGTCGTTTTCTAGCTCTTATGGGGACTGGTAGTCTCAGAGAAGCAGGCCATTTCACAGGATGTCTCACAMACTGAATAATGTCAGTGTTGCACCTGGGGATTGGAGGGAGGCTGCATGTGTGTAGGTCTCCATCAGCTCCGTCTCAGTTCTGCTAGGGTCCATCGTGCATCCCAAATGGAACACTGTTCCCTATACAGTGCACTACTTTTGAACACAACTTTTGACCAGACCTCTATGGGTTCTGGTCAAAAGTATTGCACTACATAGGGAATAGGGTGCCATTTGTGACATAACCTGTGTTTCCTGCCATGCTGTTAGGGCATGTGACCAGAGCAGCAGGATGGAGTCATACAGAGAATCAGGAAAGTCACAGCAAATTTTTGTGGGTTGTGGAATGTCGCAGAACGAAGCGTCCAGAGCTGTGGTCAATGTACCCAGATGTGTACCGAGAAGCAGAGGGCTGAAAAGCATGATTTATTAAATCTGTAATTGAACCATACACTGGTGCATCTGCTAGCTACTCTCAGGGGGAATGTGAAAGCCCTCAGCACACACAAGCTCCACAACAGATTTCTGTTTCCCTCTCTGTTGAAATACGCCAGGCACATATCATGAAGTGTTTGTTCCTAACAAACACGTAGCCCTCTAATATCCATTTAGTTTGGTAAATAAGACATATTTTCACTCATAATTGGTTGAAAAACGGTACTGAAATAGGCGGCACAATAAGTGGCACAATGGGCGTTCTCATGTGGCCGAGCAAAGTGGTCAAGGGAGAGGCTTTTGCTTAAGAGCTGTCTGAGTGCACTTAGAGAAATAAAAGAGATTTATTGAGACATAGAAGGCTTGGATTTCACTTATTCAAACACAAAACTCCCTCTCTCAGCATGTCTTCAAAATGTTCCTCTTCCTATGTCCATTCCACACAGCTTTGGACAGCTGCAAAAGTTATTTATGTTGGAAAAGCTCTAAATGTTTCCAAGAATATTTCCATCTTGCAAAGAAAACTTTTTACAGCAGTTTATAGTAACAGTAAAAGGTATGCGTCCCAAATGGCACCCTATTCCCTATATAGTGCATTACGTTTCACCAGATCCCTATGGGCCCTGGTCAAACGTAGTGCACTATATAGGGAATAGGGTGCCATTTGGAACAAACCTAAGATCACGGAACTTCAGTCAACGGTCAGTCTTAGCATCAGATAGACTTTTCTCGCAGCTTTTTGACCAGAGTTGTGTGTGGGGACTGTGTGTGACCGGTTTTAGTGTGGCAGTTTGGTCAGTGGGGAATGTTAAGGGTTGGCTACCTATGAATGACAGGTTCACTCAGACCATCTCTACCTACAAACAGCTGGTTCTAGATCTGTTTGGCAATGACATCTACTGAAGGAATTAGATCTGGGACCAGGCTAACAAACAGCCATTCACCAAACCATCCACTGCGCAACCACCAGCCAATCTCCTATATACACTACATGACCAAACGTATGTGGACACCTGCTCGTCGAACATCTCATTCCAAAATCATGGGCTTTAAAATGGAGTTGGTCCCACTTTTGCTGCTATAACAGCCTCCACTTTTCTTGGAACATTACTGTGGGACTTCCTTCCATTCAGCCACAAGAGCATTAGAATGTCATTGTATGCTGTAGCGTTAAGATTTCCATTCACTGGAACTAAGGGACCTAGCCCGAACCATCAAAAACAGCCCCAGACCAGTATTCCTCCTCCACCAAACGTTAAGGTTTGCACTATGCATTCAGGTAGGTAGTGTTCTCCTGGCATCCACCAAACCCAGATTTGTCCGTTGGACTGCCAGATGGTGAAGCGTGATTCCTCACTGCAGAGAACACGTTTCCACTGATCCAGCCTTTATACCACTCCAGCCAACGCTTGGCATTGCGCATGGTAATCTTAGGCTTGTGTGTGGCTGCTTGGCCATGGAAACCCATTTCATGAAGCTCCCGACGAGCAGTTCTTGTGCTGACGTTACTTCCAGAGGCAGTTTGGAACTGTAGTGAGTGTTGACCAGGGCAGCTCTAGCAGGGCAGACATCGGACAAACTGACTTGTTGGAAAGGTGGCATCCTATGACGGTGCCACATTGAAAGTCACTGAGCTCTTCAGTGGGCCCATTATCCTGCCAATCTTTGTCTGTGGAGATTGCATGGCTGTGTGCTTGATTTTATACACATGTCAGCAACGGGTGTGGCTTAAATAGCCAAATCCACCAATTTGAAGGGGTGTCCACATACTTTTGTATATATGGTGTAGCTTTCCCCAAGATAACAACATTTTCTTCCCTTCCTACAGAGGCACCACATAGGCGACCGAAGCCTGTCCCTGTGCAACATGTTTCTGGATGAAATGGCTAAACAGGCCCGCAACCTCATCACAGACATCTGCACCGAGCAATGCACGCTCAGCGACCAGGTGAGGTTATGTTGTCATGGTGATTAATCACAGTCCATGCTAAGTAGTGATGAGTGCTTTTTGAAGTCGGTTCGGTTTTGGTTTGATTATTTCAAAAAGAATCATGATTTTTGATTTCATTAAACATTTTTTGTAAACATTTAATGCACTACAGTATGTATTATGTGGGTTGACTGCTGTAATTACACAGAATACAACAATGAATCAAAGTCCCATGATGGTAGTGACTGCCCATTACTGCTTATCACTTATTAACCATCATTTATTCACATTACTTTACTTTAATAAAATATAAAAGTTTATGTGTATATTACATTTGTTTTATCTCATCTCTATAAAGCTGCTGCCTATGCTGTGATCAAAGTAAAATAAGGCATACTTTTATGACTGCTGAATACCAACTGTCTATCAATCACTTCTTAGATCATGTATTTTCTGGTAAAAATACCTCTCTAAATATAATGTATTTTCAGGTAAAAATACCTCTTGAGGTATCATGTATTTTCAGGTAAAAATGCCTCTCGAAGTATCATGTATTTTCAGGTAAAAATACCTATCGAAGTATCATGTATTTTTAGGTAAAAATACCTCGAAGTATCATATATTTTCAGGTCGAAATACCTCTCGAAATATCATATATTTTTAGGTCAAAATACCTCTCGAAGTATCATGTATTTTCAGGTAAAAATAGATCTTGACGTATCATGTAATTTCAGGTAAAAATACATCTCGAAGTATCATGTATTTTCAGGTAAAAATACCTCTCTAAATATAATGTATTTTCAGGTAAAAATACCTCTTGAGGTATCATGTAATTTCAGGTAAAAATACATCTCGAAGTATCATGTATTTTCAGGTAAAAATACCTCTCGAAGTATCATGTATTTTCAGGTAAAAATACATCTCGAAGTATCATGTATTTTCAGGTAAAAATACCTCTCGAGGCAACTGCTCTCTATGTAGCGCATTCTTCTGGTCTCTTACGTAGCAGGTGTAAAAGAAACACAGACCGGAAAAGTAGGCGCGCAATTGATTATGTTCAAGCTAATTATCACGTTTTCTGCGCTAAATTATGTAGAACATTGGCTTGTTGGAAACTACAACTCCCTACTACATAGCACCGTTCATGTATGATCTGATTTATCTCTAGAGAAAATGCAGCGCAATGTGCACATTGAGCTCACAGGAAAAAAACGAAACTAAATGGAATTCAAATAATTTAACCAATGTTTTTCAGTTACTTGTTTTAAATACCTTTCGGTTAATCGCTCAGCACTAATGCTAAGCAACCAGGTGAGTGCATGTTGTCATGGTGATGAATTAATCAGGGGTCTGCTCTAACCACTTGTGTCATTCCTAGCCATCTAATTTATTATAATTTCTGAGGAAGGGCCGTTTCCCAAACACAGTTTAGGCCTAGTCATTTAGGCTTACAGTGAGTGCATAACTTGTTATTCGTATGTTGGAACTGAACTTATCCACTAGCCATTTAAGTTTTTCAACTGTAGGTCTTAAGTCAGATACTTTTCATAATTCTATTTCGATCATGTACAGTAAATAGAACACAATATAGCCTAAGTTGTGCACGTCCCAACTAAGTGCTTTCAAAATATAATTTGTCACTTCATTCCTTATTGGTCTTTGGGTGTTAAAGGGGTTTTCCTGTTGCTCCTGTTGTAGCTGCTGCCAAAACATTGTGCCAAAACCATCAGTCAGGCGGTGAACAAGAAGTCAAAGAAGCAGACTGGGAAGAAAGGAGAGCCTGAGAGAGAGAAGCCTGGAGTAGAGAGCATGAGGAAGAACAGGCTGCTGGTCACCAAGTAAGTTGTGTACACTCTGTAGCGTCCCTCAGTTAGGTTAGGGACTCTTTCCCAATGTGTCTTTACTCGATTCGTCCTCTCTCCGCTTTCTCAAAACAAATTGGAGAACGTCCACGGGGAGGGAACCTTGGATATTCTCCTCCAATTCCGAGGAATAACAGAAAGACAAATTTGGAAAGAGGCCTGAAACACAGAGACATGGCCACTTCCACCCCCACTTCTGCACTCCATGACCTCCTCCACTTTCAGATGTTTTCAACAGTACACTATTAATCGATGGTTTTGCAAGTCATGGTCTACATGCGTCCAAAATGGCATCCTATTCCCTACATTGTGCACTAGTATGGGCCCTGGTCAAACTTTATTTCCCACTGTGTTTGAATAATACCATGCTAAAATATATTTCCACCACTTGCCCTCCCTGTTCTGGATATTCCACTCTAATTTGGTCCTAACTCTACTACGCTACTCCTAATTCTCGACTCTACTCAGCTTCCAGTAAGATACATAGAAACAGACCACCAGCAGGGCTAGTATAATAATATAGAATCAGGTCTGAGCCAAAAAGGGATGTGTAAAAACAATAGTAGCTGTGGTGCTGGAGGAATTTAATCCATCTGCTCTGTCACAGATTTCCCCTTTAATCTGAACGAAATTAGGTTTTAATGCCTAACTGATGTGTGTGTGTGTGTGTGTGTGTGTGTGTGTGTGTGTGTGTGTGTGTGTGTGTGTGTGTGTGTGTGTGTGTGTGTGTGTGTGTTCTTAGCCTGGATAAGCTTCACACGGCGTNTGTGTGTGTGTGTTCTTAGCCTGGATAAGCTTCACACGGCGTTGTCCGAGCTGTGTTTCTCCATCAACTACGTACCCAACATGGTGATATGGGAACACACCTTCACTCCCAGGGAGTACCTCACCTCACACCTGGAGATACGCTTCACCAAGTGAGTACACATATGTGCTTGCAGACACACACACACATGGACATGGACACGAACACACAAACACACTCAGGGTATCCACTCTTTTATTACAATACCAGTCTTCACAGGAGGCTATGGGTGAATTCCTGCAGATAGTCTGACTGCTCTCTCTCTGTTTCCACTGTGTTGTAACATAAGCTGGTTAGTTATGAAACCTGCTTCTCCTCCACCAAACACCAATCCATTGATTATCTCATGCAGGAAGGCTTTGAGGCTTAGTTTATTGTTATAAATCAAGGAACATTGTCATCCATTTGTACATATTACACTGAACAAAAATATAAACTCAACATGTAAAGTGTTGGTCCCATGTTTCATGAGGTGAAATAAAGAATCCCAGAAATGTTCCATATGCACAAAAAGCTAATTTCTCTTACATTTTGTGCACAAATTTGTTTACATCCCTGTTAGTGAGCATTTCTCCTTTGCCAAGATAATCCATCCACCTGACAGGTGTGGCATATCATTAAGCTGATTCAACAGCATGATCATTACAAAGATAAAAGGACAATAAAAGGTCACTCTAAAATGTGCAGTTTTGTCACACAACACAATGCCACAGATGTCTGAAGGAGCGTGCAATTGGCATGCTGACTGCAGGAATGTCCACCAGAGTGGTGGCGGTGGGGTTATGGTATGGGCAGGCATAAGCTACGGACAATGAACATAATAGCATTTTATCAATTGTAATTTGAATACACAGAGATACCGTGACGAGATCCTGAGGCCCATTGTCGTGTCATTCAGCCACCATCATCTCATGTTTCAGCATGATAATGCACAGTCCCGTGTCGCAAGGATCTGTACACAATTCCAGGACGCTGAAAATGTCCCAGTTCTTCCATGGCCTGCATACTCACCAGATATGTCATCCATTGAGCATGTTTGGGATGCTCTGGATTGACATGTCTGACAGCATGTTCCAGTTCCCGCCAATATCCAGCAACTTTGCACAGCTATTGAAGATGAGTGTGACAACATTCCACTGTCCACAATCAACAGCCTGATCAACTATGCAAAGGAGATGTCGCGCTGCATGAGGCAAATGGTGGTCACACCAGATACGGACTAGTTTTCTAATCTATGCCCCTACCTTTTTTTTAAGGTATCTGTGACCAACAGAGATGCATATCTGTATTCCCAGTCATGTGAAATCCATAGATTAGGCCTAATTTATTTATTTCAATTGACTGATTTGAACTGTAACTCAGTAAAATCTTTGAAATTGCTGCAAGTTGCGTTTATATTTTTGTTCAGTATAATTACAATCCCCAGGCAGAGTTTAACAAAAAACCTCTCAGGGGGTTAGGATTTTATCTGTGTGATTTATTGGTCCAGCAGACATGTTTTTTTGGGATCAGAGTGAATTTTGACGCGCGTCCAGAATTGGGCCTGACCGGTCCAATGAAATAAACATTGTGCTGGAGAGGAACAGGTATTTTCCTCTGTGGGAGTTAGGGTTGTGACGTATGTGCTTTGGCTGGCCCCTGTGTGTGTGTGTGTGTGTGTGTGTGTGTGTGTGTGTGTGTGTGTGTGTGTGTGTGTGAGAGTCGTTGGCTAACCCCTCTCCCCCGGGCCGTGAACTTCTCCCGTGCTTCCCAGATATGAGAGCCTATTACCATGCACACACAAAGGCATGCTCACACATACAAAGGCACTCACAGGGCCTATTACCATGCACATATACACACACTCTATTACCGCCACTTACCACTACGCCCTGCTCCGCTCCTTAAGGTCAGCGCAGGATAAAAGTTTTACTGCCCTTATGTTCCCAGTTCCTAGCACACTTCAGACAGACGAGAAAAATTGCTAATTACTAAATGTTCCTAATGATCGATCAGGCGCCATAGTTTTTAAACCCTGCCATGTTTGATCCGATCTGCCTGCTCCACACCTTGCAGCTGCACAACCAAGTTATCTACGTAGAAATATGGAAAAGTTAGGGATTAGGGAAAACAATACAGCCATTGTTGAACATTGTTGAAGACTCGCCCAAACTCCCTGGAGTCCATGTAACTAACAGGCACCATTTTCTGATGTAAAAAGTACTTTATAAATACATTCGATTGACTGTTTGATCAATTGATTGATTGATCCCTATATGCCTAACCTAAACCTTTGGATCTGCCGGTCAAATATCTACTTCCAGGACAATATGAACACCCTCTCAGCCTCTGTCAGTGAATTGCAAAGAATTGGTCATCATGCTCTAGATCAGCAAACACGTTTGGTGTTTGCCAAAAGGCATGTGGGAGACTCCCCAAACATAAGGAAAACGCTATATCTGGCACAAACCCAACACCTCATCACCCTGAGAACACTATCCCCACAGTGAAGCATGGTGTTGGCAGCATCATGCTGTGGGGATGTTTTTCATCGGCAGGGACTGGTCGGGGCTAAATACAGGGAAATTGTAGTGTCAGTGGAGGAAAGGGACAGCAGAAGGACGTTGAGAGGCGGACCCTCAGTCTGCTGCTCTCTCCCTCCGCTAAGACTGACCAGCAGATGCAGGCACCATCAGCCCAGTRAAATTAAAAAAGCTAATGATTTAAATGTATGCTCACTCAGCTGTGCCTCACAAGCAATACAACAACTGATCTATTACCAGCCTACCTCAAATGTAGATTTTTTWAAATGTTTATTGTCTGAGAAGAACAACAATGCATTGGCAGAGCAATTCAAGCAAAGCCAATATGGGGTGATAAGGTTTTGGGCCTATAACCTACTGCACAAACCTCATCAATCCAGTTTTTAATAGGGTAATGTTGCTGCATTGGCTTACGTTTTTAAGTCATGTAAAAAATAAAAATAAAAWTTTTACGGTAGATCTTGGCTTGCATTTTGACTCAGAAAGTGATCTCGCCTCAAAACGTTGGTGACCACTGCCCTAGATTGATTGACAGATCAATCCTGTTTCGTTCCATCTCTAGGTCTATCGTGGGGATGACCATGTATAACCAGGCGACCCAGGAGATAGCCAAACCGTCTGAGCTGCTGACCAGTGTCAGGGCCTACATGACTGTGCTCCAGAGCATAGAGAACTATGTTCAGATAGATATCACCAGGGTGTTCAACAACGTGCTGCTGCAGCAGACACAACATCTGGACAGTCACGGAGAACCAACCATCACCAGCCTCTACACCAACTGGTGAGTCCTAACCCCTTAACTTCTTAACCCTAACCTCCTAACCCCTTTACCTTAACCTCCTAACCCTAACCCCAACCAACCAACCAATCACTAACCTCTTCACCAACTGGAATACATTCACAAAACAATATGAATTTCGACTTTCTGTCTGTTTGAGAATGACAGCTCTGAGCCTTGATTCAAACCAACGCAGGTAAATGTCCTGTGCACTGCGATTGAGTTTGAATGGTGACTTCTGCTTGAGCTGACATCTGCGATGAATGTGGGCTCTGTGAACATCTGAGAAATTGCCTTTTAAAAGTCTATCGCAGTGCGCAGGTTGTTCATCTGGGTTGGTCTGAATATCAGCCTTGATCATGCCTTCCATTCAATCAGATAACCACCAACATGACAAGCCATACATTCTCTCTGTACTACAGGTATCTGGAGACTTTACTGCGCCAAGTTAGCAACGGACACATAGCTTACTTCCCAGCCATGAAGGCTTTTGTCAACCTACCTACGGAGAACGAGCTCACCTTCAACGCAGAGGAATACTCTGATATCTCAGGTAAGCTTCGTCAGTTATGCTGTCCTTTTAGACACCAATAGACTCATGGTACTGAGAGTATGAGTAATGATTTACTACTTAGAATATTTAAACTGTGTTTATAGCCATAGCAGTGTTGGATGGAGCTAAGAATCACTAACAGAACTCTCCCATGATCTTATGTCAAGGGGTTGGGATAAAGCAGGAAAACACATGTATGTTGGACATTTGTGGACATTCATTGGACAATAAAGTAGCCAATAAAGTAGCCAACAATAAAGTAGACAGTAGATGACAGAACATTTCCATTACCTTGTGCTGGATGGGTTGGATTAAAGTAGACCACCACATTTCCATTGGTCATTCATGGACGTATTGGGCAATAAAGTCATCTTATTCCTATTTTCTTCTTCTCCTCTTTTCAGAGATGCGCTCCCTGTCGGAGCTGCTGGGGCCCTATGGGATGAAGTTCCTCAGTGAGAGCCTCATGTGGCACATCTCCTCCCAGGTGGCCGAGCTCAAGGTGAGGAGTCACGGGGGTCACAGAGATCAAGGGTTAATCGTAGAGGTCATCCAGGGTTAACCCAGGTCAGGCTGGGTCATGTTCATTAGGGCACCTTGTAGCAAAATATAAAAGAAATGTAGCATTTCTTATTGCACACTTCCAGAAAGTCCGTCCCCTGTTTTGGACAGGTTTGTTCCTTTTGGTGCCTAAAGAACACGGCCCTCGTTTCTCTCTTCTATAATTCTTAGTGTGCATCTGAAATGCGACCCTATCCCCTATATCAGGGGTATTCAACTCTTACCCTACGAAGTCCAGAGTCTGCTGGTTTTATGTTCTACCTGATAAGTAATTGCACCCACCTGGTGTCCCAGGTCTAAATCAGTCCCTGATTAGAGGGGTACAATGAAAAAATGCAGTGGAACTGACTTTGAGGTCCAGAGTTGAGTTTGAGAGCCCTATATATTGCCCATCTTTTGACCTGGGTCCTATGGTGGTCTCCTATGGGATCTGGTCAAAAGTAGTGCACTATGTAGGGAATAGGGTGCTATTTCAGATGAAGCCTTGGCAGTATGAGTCATTAGAGGTTAGAGGGTCTTTCCAGAAGCAGAGTTTCCCCCTGGAAACAGAACCAGAGCAGAGGTAGTGTGGGTTACTGGTAACCTCTAACTGCTAACTGACTGACATTTGATCAGGTTCCCTACCCTCACTACATTTTTGGTAACTAATAAAGAGTGCCAGGAAATTCTGTGTGTTCAGCTAAATCTTTTTAATTAGATATCATAAGACTAAGACTAAATTAATTTAGTGTTAGTGATAAGTGTTGCGAAAGCAGCTAGCCAGACTGATAAATCTAAATTAGCACCAAAATCAGTCCTAATAGATGTACACTACCGTTCAAAAGTTTGGGGTCATTTAGAAATGTCCATGTTTTTGATCAAATTGATCAGAAATACAATGTAGACATTGTTAATGTTGTAAATGATAATTGTAGCTGGAAATTTCTGATTTTTAATGGAATATCTACATAGGAGTACAGAGGCCCATTATCAGCAACCATCACTCCTGTGTTCCAATGGCACGTTATGTTAGCTAATGCAAGTTTAGCATTTTAAAAGGCTAATTGATCATTAGAAAACCCTTTTGCAATTATGTTAGCACAGCTAAAAACTGTTGTTCTGATTTAAAGAAGCAATAAAACTGGCCTTCTTTAGACTAGTTGAATATCTGGGGCATCAGCATTTGTGGGTTCAATTACAGGCTCAAAATGTCTAGAAACAAATAACTTTCTTCTGACACTCTTCAGTCTATTCTTGTTCTGAGAAATGAAGGCTATTCCATGCGAGAAATTGCAAAGAAACTGAAGATCTCGTACAATGCTGTGTACTACTCCCTTCACAGAACAGTGCAAACTGGCTCTACCCAGACTAGAAAGAGGAGTGGGAGGCCCCGGTGCACAACTGAGCAAGAGGACAAGTACATTAGAGTGTCTAGTTTGAGAAACAGAACCCTCACAAGTCCTCAACTGGCAGCTTCATTAAATAGTACCCGCAAAACACCAGTCTCAACGTCAACAGTGAAGAGGCGACTCCGGATGCTGGCCATCTAGACAGAGTTTCTGTCCAGTGTCTGTGTTCTTTTACCCATCTTAAACTTTTATTTTTATTGGCCAGTCTGAGATATGGCTTTTTCTTTGCAACTTTGCCTAGAAGGCCAGCATCCTGGAGTCGCCTCTTCACTGTTGACTTTGAGACTGGTGTTTTGTGGGTACTATTTAATTGTAAAAAAAAAAAAATTCAAACTGTTCTTTAGATTATAATATAATTGGTATTTTACTCTAGAGCACACATTAGTGTTGGAACATAGCGCTGGCACATATTTATGATTCTCTAACATGCAAACTTTTCCCTTCGCTTCTGATAGCAATTTGTGAAAATAAAATATGTTTGTGTCTGATTCACAATCAGATGTAGGAATGAAGCATTGGTTTTATTCAGTCTCTGTACAAACCAAGCCGTGTTCATCAAATTACTTATCACAAAACACGTTATCGGCGAACACTCTCAAAGCAAACTGAACAAGTGGAAAGCATGCAACCCATTGTGAGCCGCACACATGACTGCCTGAACATTGCGCCAAGACACCATCACAAAAAAAGTACAGGCTTCTAATTTTGTATGCATCCCAAATGGCACCCTATTCACTACATAGTGCACTACTTTTGATCAGAGCCCATCGTGCACTACTTTTGACCAGAGCCAAAGGTAGTGCAGTATATAGGCTCTGGCCAAAAGTAGTACACTATATATGGAATAGGGTGGCATTTGGGACAAACATTTGTAAGATCCCCCGCATAGTGCCCCATCTGTTGATGGTAAGGTCCTTTTCCTGTTGTGCGAAAGAAGGGTAAAGTCTTTGGATTTAGGATCCCTAGTTGAATCCCCAAATAATCCCCTCACCACTTAGGAGACTCTCTCACCACTTCTACTCCTCTCCTCTCCCTCAACTCATTCTTCTTCTCCTCTCCTCAGAAACTGGTGGTGGACAACGTTGAGATTCTGACCCAGATGAGGACCAGCTTTGACAAGCCTGAACACATGGCTTCTCTGTTCAAGAAGCTCTCATGTGGGTACTCTGTATTTATATTGGCCTGGTCAGAGTTTTCCTGGGCCAGACAGACACAAGGCTCAGTGCTGCCAAGGCCAAATAAGCAACATATACATTTCTCCCATAGTACTGTTCTGTCTACATGGCTTTGGTTATGGCTGCTGAAGGGAAAAAGTGACATAACAAACCACCTTAGTCTAATTTGCATACCTGTAAAATGACTAGAGACATGTCAGTTGTCTGTGAGACTTGCATGTTCTTTGTCTTGGTGTTATAGCAGTCGACAGTGTTCTGAAACGGATGACCATCATCGGAGTCATCCTCTCATTCCGATCCCTTGCTCAGGAGGCACTCCGAGATGTATGTCGGCCCTTTAACTTTCCACCACTTGAATGGCATCATATATTGACACAATACAGTACACAATTATTTTGATCTGTCTCAAGCTGGTTTTCTCACATTTCACCCTGTGCCAAAGTTAGATTAATCTAATATTTCTGTCATTGTGTTGAAATAAAGCATGATCCTCTTCTTGTCACCAGGTGTTGTCCTGCCACATCCCATTCCTGGTGAGCTCAGTGGAGGACTTCAAGGATCACATTCCAAGAGAGACCGACATGAAGGTGAGAGACACAGYAGGACCTTTAAATTAAGCTTAATGTGGTCAAGGTTGTGGGTTTAGTTCTGACATGGTTTACATAAGAATACTAAGTCCCACAAGGTTCACATGCACATACATTGTACTGTAAATTGCTTTGTATTTAAGCATCTGCTAAGTGGCATAGCTATATAATTATGAATATTATATATGAATGGCTATTGTGTTTGAAGCAGTCTGATTCTCTGATGTCCTTTATGTCTCTGTTGATCATCAGGTGGCCATGAACGTGTATGAGCTGTCGTCTGCAGCAGGTCTGCCCTGTGAGATAGATCCTGCCTTAGTGGTGGCCCTCTCCTCTCAGAAGTCAGGTGAGATAGGATGCACCATAGACAGCCATTTTAGAATCTTAATAGATTTTCAAGCCGATTTAAGTTAAAACTGTAGTAAGGAACATTCAATGTCATCTTGGTAAGCAACTCCAGTGTATATTTGGCATTGTGTTTTAAGTCCTGCTTATTGTCCTGCTGAAAGGTGAATTTGTTTCCCAGTGTCTGTTGGAAAGCAAACAGAACCAGGTTTTCCTCTAGGATTTTTACTTTGCTTAGCTGTATTATTTTTATCTTAAAAAACTCCCTAGTCCTTGCTGATGACAAGTATACCCATAACAGTCATGATTGGTTGAGATAAGGAGTGGTTGGACATCCCGAGAGATGAGTCCTGATTGGTCTGTCATGTCACAGGCTTCTGTCTACAGAATGGTAGCTTTCCTAGTTAGTATATAGATCATCTTTGCTACCGCAGATTTTTTGGAAAGCTATGGACAACTGCAAAAGTGTTGCTACAGCTCCCTAAATTTAGCTGGGTTTTAGTAGAGAGACTTACTTTCTGGAGGTCAATGCCATGCTGACTCACACGTGTTTACATGTGTGGGTGGGGTGGGGCTAAGCCTTAAGAGGGTGTGAACGGTGCTGAATAGATGTAAACAAAGAAGCGCTCTCTAGGAAGTGTGAAAATCTCATCAAAATCTTTCAAGAGCATTTTCTCATATGTCGAATAACACGATAATCAACTTGTCCCATGTTTCCTCCAACCGCACTGTATTATACCATTTTGTACTTTTATAAAATGTAAAAATAACATTTGACTTAAGCCTCAATTGAGAAATCTGGACACATACACTATATATACAAAAGCATGTGGACACCCCTTCAAATGAGTGGATTTGTGAATTTCAGCCACACCCATTGATAGAGCTGTCCCGGTCAACTGTAAGTGCTGTTATTGTGAAGTGGAAATGTCTAGGTGCAACAACGGCTCAGACGCAAAGTGGTAGGCCTCACAAGCTCAGAGAATGGGACTGCCGAGTGCTGAAGCGCGTAGCGCGTAAAAATCATATGTACTCGGTTGCAACATTCACTACCGAGTTCCAAACTGTCTCTGGAACCAACGTCAGCACAAGAACTGTCCGGAAGCTTCATGAAATGGGTTTCCATGGCCGAGCAGCCACACACAAGCCTAAGATCACCATGCGCAATGCCAATCGTCGGCTGGAGTGGTGTAAAGCTCGCCGCCACACTTCACCATCTGGCAGTACGACGGACATATCTGGGTTTGGCGGATGCCAGGAGAACGCTACCTGCCCTAATACATAGTGCCAACAAGTTTGGTGAAGGAGGAATAATGATCTGGGGCTGTTTTTCATGATTCGGGCTAAGCCCCTTAGTTCCAGTGAAGGGAAATCTTAATGCTACAGCATACAATGACATTGTGGACAATTCTGTCCTTCCAACTTTGTGGCAACAGTTTTAGGAAGGCCCCACAAGACCTCACAAGACCTCACTAATGCTCTTGTGGCTAAATGGAAACCAATCCCCGCAGCAATGTTCCAACATCTAGTGGAAAGCCTTCCCAGAAGAGTGGAGGCTGTTATAGCAGCAAAGGGGGGACCAACCCCATAATAATGCCCATGATTTTGGAATGAGATGTTTGACAAGCAGGTGTCCACATACTTGTGGTCATGTAGTGTATGTTAAGTTGTTTAGCTGAAATGATGACTATTACTCATATGCCTCATAGCCTGACTTCCATGTCCACATGCTGTGTAAAGGGATGACTGATTCACTGTTGGAATCTCACAGTTTGAAAAGTAATCTGTTGATAATGTCAGAGAGCGTGAGAGTTGGACAAGCATTAGAACTGCATTCCACTCTGTAGTCATGTATCAAAATCAAAGTTTTCATAAATTACAAATAAATATGTCCTGTCAATTTCAGAATTGCAACAGATAGGCCATGCATTTGTTTAGGTAACGTTTGGACATGTTGATGCTTATGCACACTGGTATTAAGTTGTCAAGTCATGTAGCCTGCAGCCATATCCACAGAGTCCAGTCCAGTCCAATTTCTGTACCCAACAATTCCCTATATAGTGCACAAATGGGCCCTGGAGTGCATCCCAAATGGCACCCTATTACTAGAGATTCCTCTCTGGGCGCGTCCCAAATGGCACCCAACCCATATATAGGGGTTTGGTCAAAAGTATTGCACTATATAGGGAATAGGGTTCCATTTAGGACGAAGCCAATGGCTCTCCTCAAGTTCCCAACCCCTCTCTGTTGCTCTAAGGAAAATACTAAATAACATTGCTTTAACATTGATTTAACTCAGAGCTACAAAGAGCCCTGGGGGTCTTTTGGCCAGTGAAGACATTTCTGTTATACACCGCAGCTGTTTTTATACAAACCTCTGTTTACTTTCAAAATAGTTATCAACCCTCAACCTCATCTCCTCGTATGTGTCACAAATGGCACCCTATTCCCTATGTAGTGCACTACTTTTGACCTGGGCCCATAGGGAATAGGGTGTCATTTGGGAGGCACACCTACCCCTTATTGGGTCCACATAGCTGAATCACCTCCCAGTCTTGTAAATATAAATTACAGTTAATTAGGGAGCCATAATGCAGTTTGTCTTGGCTAGCGGGTCTTCATTTTTGGATAATATCCAAAATGGATCCCCCTGATGGTGTTAACGGACATTTCCTTTCTTTGGTAACAGAGAACATCAGTCCGGAGGAAGAGTACAAGATAGCGTGCCTGCTGATGGTCTTTGTGGCGGTCTCTATGCCCACCTTGGCAAGCAACGTCATGTCCCAGTATAGCCCTGCTATCCAAGGTACCTGTTCTTAGATACATGAAGTATATGTTCTATGTATATTATATGTTCTATGACATTTGTTGTTATACTTATTGATATGGTTCCTTCATAATCGTCCTTGTTAACAGTGCTGTAAGATATAGTAGATCCTTTTACCCACAGTGTTTAAAGACATAGTCGAGACACTAATATCATCTTGTCTGTCATCCTTTCACAGGTCACTGCAACAACATCCACTGTCTGGCTAAAGCTATAAACCAGATCGCTGCAGCTTTATTCACCATCCACAAGGGCAGCATCGAGGACCGCCTCAAAGAGTTCCTCGCAGTACGTTTTATAGTGATAGTCCATTTGGTTTATACCACACATTTATCTTCACCCTTTTTTATTATTTATTATAAGCAGCTCTCTTCCTTCATCTGTTTTATATTTATTCTCTATTTGGGCCTGCATCAAAAGTAGTGCACTATGTAGGGAATAGGGTTCTATTTGGGACGCATCCATGTTTTAATACACACAATGTGGGAAAAGGCAGGATCATTTTTTATTTATATTATTTTTTATTTTCATAACCAGGATTGAATAACATTAATGTTCCATAAACCTTCTGTGATTCTAAATAATTTAAATTTTAATATCTTAAATGATTTTTTCTGCATGACTTGTGATTTTTCTGCATTGCTGAGGAGGAGGGCACAGCGACCCACTGACCTTGTTTTCCCCTCTATGTATTTCCATTGGAATTATTCCTCAATGTCCTGTTACTTTTTATTGCGCTCCAATAATGTATTACTATAACAGTGTTGAAATCTTTAATGCTGTTCCCCATCTGAAACCATGTGAGACACAAACCAAGCCAGGTGCTCTTTGAAATGCTTAAATCCAGTGTTTAAATCCATGTGTCAAAGCTGAACCCACATGGCAAGTTTAGAATGGTAAACTGGTGGTTTGGGGTTTTTCATAGTGACTGTGTTATAGACTTTAAATGTCTAGTAACATTGTAAAACTGATGGAAAGAGACACAAGTGCTTCTACACTTTCAGGGTCGGTTTCCCCAGACACAGATAAAGCTTAGTACTGGGAGAGAAAAAAAATCTGATTTCATTTGTTCTTTCTCTCCTGTGCAGCTTGCCTCTTCCAGTTTGCTGAAGATCGGCCAGGAGACTGACAAAACCACAACAAGGAACAGAGAATCTGTCTACTTGCTCCTGGACATGGTGAGTCACATACTGTATGGATATGTCCCAAATGGCACCCTATTCCATATAAAGTACACTACTGTACACTACCTGGTCAAAAAGCTCAGGTTTGCGTGCTGACAGTACTTAGAACCTCTGAACAGTGTCGGCAGACAATCTCTTTTGTGTTGACACAGCAAAGACTTTGGAAGTCATCAGCCACTCTCAGGTTGTGTTTCATGCTAAAATTAGTGCAGTATATAGGGAATAGGGTGCCATTTGGGATGCGGACTAAACTACAACACACGTCATGTTCTATTTAACCTTTATTTAAGTCCCGTTAAGGTCAGAATAACTATTTCCCAAAGGGAGACCTGGGAAAGTAATTTAGGAGAGTCATATACTATTAATTTACGATACTATATCAAACCGAATGACTAAGAATTATACAGTTATGCCTACTCTAGCTATCATCTAACATGTTGTCACATCATCTAACTATCACCTAGCTATCATAACACAGTGTCACATCTAACTATCATCTAACCGGTCTGTCCCATCATCTAACTATCACCTAGCTATCATAACACAGTGTCACATCTAACTATCATCTAACACGTTGTCCCGTCATCTAACTATCACCTAGCTATCATAACAGTGTCACATCTAACTATCACCTAGCTACTAACACAGTGTCACATCTAACTATACACTAGCTATCATACACAGTGCCACATCTAACTATCATCTAACACGTTGTCCCGTCATCTAACTATCACCTAGCTATCATAAACATGATGTCACATCTAACTATCATCTAACACGTTGTCCCATCATCTAACTATCACCTAGCTATCATAACACAGTGTCACATCTAACTATCACCTAGCTATCATAACACAGTGTCACAATCTAACTATCATCTAACACGTTGCCCATCATCTAACTATCACCTAGCTATCATAACACAGTGTCACATCTAACTATCACCTAGCTATCATAACAGTGTCAATCTAACTATCATCTAACACGTTGTCCCGTCATCTAACTATCACCTAGCTACATAACAGTGTCACATCTAACTATCATCGAACACAGTTGTCCATCATCTAACTATCACCTAGCTATCATAACACAGTGTCACATCTAACTATCACCTAGCTATCATAACATAGTTCACATCATCTAACATTAACACGCTGTCACATCCTCTAACTAACATTTAGCTATCATCTAACACGTTGTCACATCCTCAACTAACTTTAGCTATCATCTAACACGTTGTCACATCCTAACTAACATTTAGCTATCATCTAACACGTTGTCACATCCTCTAACTAACATTTAGCTATCATCTAACACGTTTCACATCCTCTAACTAACATTTAGCTATCATCTACACGTTGTCACATCCTCTAACTAACATTTAGCTATCATCTAACACGTTGTCACATCCTCTAACTAACATTTAGCTATCATCTAACACGTTGTCACATCCTCTAACTAACATTTAGCTATCATCTAACACGTTGTCACATCCTCTAACTACATTTAGCTCATCTAACACGTTGTCACATCCTCTAACTAACATTTAGCTATCATCTAAACACGTTGTCACATCCTCTAACTAACATTTAGCTATCATCTAACACGTTCACATCCTCTAACTAACATTTAGCTATCATCTAACACGTTGTCACATCTCAACTAACATTTAGTACATCTAACACGTTGTCACATCCTCTAACTAACATTTAGCATTCATCTAACATGTCACTCTACTAACATAGCTATCATCTAACACCTGTCACATCTCTAACTAACATTTAGCTATCATCTAACACGTTGTCACATCCTCTAACTAACATTTAGCTATCATCTAACACGTTGTCACATCCTCTAACTAACATTTAGCTATCATCTAACACGTGTCACATCCTCTAACTAACATTTAGCTATCATCTAACACGTTGTCACATCCTCTAACATCATTAGCTATCATCTAACACACTGTCACATCCTCTAACTAACATTTAGCTATCATCTAACACGTTGTCACATCTCTAACTAACATTCTATATCTAACATTCACATCCTCTAACTAACATTTAGCTATCATCTAACACGTTGTCACATCCTCTAACTAACATTTAGCTATCATCTAACACGTTGTCACATCCTCTAACTAACATTTAGCTATCATCTAACACGTTGTCACATCCTCTAACTAACATTTACTATCATCTAACACGTGTCACATCCTCTAACTAACATTTAGCTATCATCTAACACGTTGTCACATCCTCTAACTAACATTTAGCTATCATCTAACACGTTGTCACATCCTCTAACTAACATTTAGCTATCATCTAACACGTTGTCACATCCTCTAACTAACATTAGCTATCATCTAACACGTTGTCAATCCTCTAACTAACATTTAGCTATCATCTAACACGTTGTCACATCCTCTAACTAACATTTAGCTATCATCTAACACTTGTCACATCCCTAACTAACATTTAGCTATCATCTAACAGCTTGTCACATCCTCTAACTAACATTTAGCTATCATTCTAACACTTGTCACATCCTCTAACTAACATTTAGCTATCATTCAACACGTTGTCACATCCTCTAACTAACATTTAGCTATCATCTAACACGTTGTCACATCCTCTAACTAACATTTAGCTATCATCTAACACGTTGTCACATCCTCTAACTAACATTTAGCTATCATCTAACACGTTGTCACATCCTCTAACTAACATTTAGCTATCATCTAACACGTTGTCACATCCTCTAACTAACATTTAGCTATCATCTAACACGTTGTCACATCCTCTAACATCATTAGCTATCATCTAACACACTGTACATCCTCTAACTAACATTTAGCTATCATCTAACACGTTGTCACATCCTCAACTAACATTTAGCTATCATCTAACACTTGTCACATTCTCTAACTAAACTTAGCTATCATCTAACACGTTGTCACATCCTCTAACTACATTTAGCTATCATCTAACACGTTGTCACATCCTCTAACTAACATTTAGCTATCATCTAACACGTTGTCACATCCTCCTAACTAACATTTAGCTATCATCTAACACGTTTCACATCATCTAACTAACATTTAGCTATCATCTAACACGCTGTCACATCCCTAACTAACATTTAGCTATCATCTAACACGTTGTCACATCCCTAACTAAACTTTAGCTATCATCTAACACGTTGTCACATCCTCTAACTAACATTTAGCTATCATCTACACTTGTCACATCTCTAACTACATTTAACTCTCTACGTTCAACTCTCAACTACATTTCTATCATCTAACACGCTTGTCACACATCTAACTAACATTTACTATCATCAACACGTTGTCACATCATCTAACTAACATTTAGCTATCATCTAACACGTTGTCACATCCTCTAACTAACATTTAGCTATCATCTAACACGCTGTCACATCCTCTAGCTACCATCTAACACATGTAATATACTGGTTCCAAGGTCAACATTCTCATTAGTCTCTGGCCAGCCCAAAGCAGAAAGAAAATAAAGAGAATTGCAAACCTCTTTCTACTTGAAAATGAACAGAGCACTATTTTCTTTCAGACTGTGTATTGAAAATGACATATGCAGTCATGCATACACATGTATTGTCTGTTGATCAGAGGGGCTTACTGGTCTGTGGGATTTGGATTTGCTTGACTTTGAAGAATAATGTACAGGAGATAGAATAGAAAGACAACCAGGGTGGAAAGAAAGAAGAATCACCCACAGTCTTTATCCTGCATTGGAACTGCATAATATAGAACACACACACCCGTATACCTTATCCATGGGGCTACTCTGCCTCGATAATATAGAGAACAAGGAAAAATCACAAAAGTATGATTAAACTCAGGCTGCATCCCAAATGGCTCCCTATATAGCACACTTCTTTTGACCAGAGCCGTATGTGGGCCCTGGTCTAAAGTACTGCACTATATGGGGAATGGGATGCTATTTGAGACATTCTCACAGTGGTTATTTTAGGTTCTATCCATATCCATCCATGTGTTTTCTCTACCAGATTGTGCAGGAGTCCCCGTTCTTGACCATGGACCTTCTGGAGTCCTGCTTCCCCTATGTGCTGCTCCGTAATGCATACCATGCTGTCTACAAGCAGAGTGTGTCTTCCTCCGCCTGAGAGCCCTGAGAGGAGGAGAGGAAAGAGGGGTTAGAGGAGAGACAGATTAGAGGAGGGAGAGAGCGAGTGAGAGACTCCTCACCTTGTCTGGAGTTCAGCATGCAGATAGTGAAGAGGAGACAAGGGCTGTATGTATCAAGCGTCTCAGAGTAGGAGTGCTGATTTGGGATCAGTGTTGCCTTTTAGATCATAATGAATAACATTAACTTGACAGGGGGAGACCTGATCCTAGATCAGCACTTCTACTCTGAGAAGCTTGATACATGCAGGCAGAGCTCTTTACTGAGAATATAAATATATGGCTTTGGACAACATGAGTCTTATATGATGATATGACCATTGTGGGTGTGCTGTGTTTCAACTTACAGTCTTAAAGAAAACAAAAAAATAGTATTATTGGTTTTGTGGGATCAGGGTTTTTCTTTTCATACAGTTTTATGAATTAATCATTTCTTTACTTAATCTGATGTAAGCTTTGTTGACAATGATCAGTGACAATACACTACTACTTAATTTAATTTTTGAATATTATCTTAGTTTCTAAATATTGAATGGGTTAAAAATTAAACACTAAAAATGCTATTATCGGTAAAGGGGAATGTGCAAAACTAATTGCAGTTTTTTGGAAATGGTGATACACAGTTCTATTCATTATCATTATCTGTCGGTTATTACAGTATGTGTATCTTTGTGAATTTGTGTTATTTACATTTTTTGTGTTTCTTTGAGATATTTGCCAAACTGTTGAGAAAACATAGCATCTTATATTATTTGGAGCTAACCTGAAATGTTGGTATTAAACTTAAATATTATGAAAACTGATAACAGATGGTTGATATTTGTACAAAGCATAGAATAATTTTTTAACTAAATGCCTCATTGGCATAACTACTCCATAGTACCTGTCTGTACGGTATATAATAAACATTCTTTCATATTTATTGAATGTTTATACATAGTTTTCCTTTTACCACTTTTATATGTTTTCAATGTTTCAATGAACCGCGTATCCTCCATAACGTGACAAATAAATCTTAGGTTATATCCACTTACTGGCCTAGAGTCCCATTTGTTTAAAATGTTTGAATAAACTTCAGGATATAAGCTGCACACAAAATACCATACATACTCACACACACACAGATTTGCTATGATTAGCCTAATCATTTTAACTTGAGTGTTTCCACTTGAGACATTTGTTTAGGGAAATTTCCACAGTTCTAGCTATCACAATTGGGAGCAAATTGACTCACATCTGACCTGATTGTCATGTGTTATTGAGTTTGCTTCTCAGTGCTTAGAACTTGAAGGTCTTTCCTAGAACAGTTTCCTTTTTTGTATGTAGGCCAACATTGGTCTTGGTTGTTTTGTGTATTTTTTTGTTTTTTGCTGTCAAAATATTAGTGGGGAAGTGTTCCTCCGGCCTGAGAACACTGAGAGTCCTGGCAGGCAGCCCTCACATTGATGTTTCCCTGGTCATGTTGTTAAACACCCCTCAGTCACATGATCACAGGAACGAACGCATGCAYACACACAAGCCATGATCCAGTTTGACGAGGAACAAACATGAACATTCTAATAATGGCTGGCAAGGTCAATCAGAAGTCCCTTTGATCTTCTACAAATCTAAACCTTAAATCCTAAATCTGCTCTCTATTCCACTGTTACTGTATGTGTGATAAACTAAACAAAAAGGTATGTTAAAAAGCTTTCATAAGAGTAATTTGCTCCACTTTACTTGGCCTAATGTTGCATGGATCCAGTTCATTCTGAAATAGAGAACACTGAAATGGTGAATACTGTATCTTATTTAACAATCTGACCCTATATGACCTCTTGGTCAACTTGTAAAATCCTCCATGCTGTCCATTGTATACTATTTAAACACTGTGTTTAGTATATCGAATCCCTGAGCTGACAAGGTAAAAATCTGAACAAGGCAGTTAACCCACTGTTTCCAAGTATGCCGTCATTGTAAATAAGAATTTGTTCTTAACTGACTTGCCTGGTTAAATAAAGGTTAAATAAAAAAGAAAATAAATAATGATATTTAACATGTTCTTAATTAACACTCATTAACACCTATTAACACTCATCATTGTGTTGAGTTCACACTAATAATTAGGCTTGATTAAAGCTGCTTGTGTACATAGCACTGTCATCATAATATGTAAATTCACTCAGAGAGCAGAATAACTGATGAATTTACGAACGCGCAACGCCCGTTGAATATGACCGGTGTCAGTAAATGTCAACCCAAAAAATGTATTAAATTGTTGCCAGCAGCTCAGTTACAGTCACCAACGCTCTAGATAACATGAAAACAGCCTAACCAGCTCTGCCAGGGTGAGGAAAATGGTCAGAGTAAGGTCTTCAAGCCAACTTTAGCCAGTTAGCAAGCTAGCCAACTTTAGCCAGTTAGCAAGCTAGCCAACTTTAATCAGTTAGCTTGGGTGCTTGACTGACTTTATGAGGTCAGAACGCTCTGATCAACCCTATGTGGAAGATGCATTTCAGGTGAATGCATTCAGTTGTACAACTGACGAGGTATCCCCCTTTTCCTTTCCCTTTCCCTTACTCCACAGCCAAAGAGTCCAGTGTGCGCTCTGAATGCTCAGAGAGCGAAACGCTCTGAATTTACTAACGGACAATCTGACAACGCTCTGAATTTACGAACGCCCAGATCGCTCTCTGACAATCCAGCGTGAATTTACGAAGACACCCCATGTCTTCATAATGGTGACTTCATGAGGGCCATCATGACTGTTTACTTCCAAATAAAAATGTATAACCCGCTTTACTCAAATAAGTTAGGTTATCTAGACCAGGGATGGGCAACTTTGATGAGTGTGGGGGCCACAAAAATCTGAACTCATCAAGAGGGGCCTCAGTGGCTCGCGGGTCTGCATACCCACATCCATACCCACACATCCATACCCCCCAACTTGCGAGTAAAACACTTTAGAGAACCCCCTATTGAGAACAAAGAAGATAAAATAAGTTTTAGAGTTAATTTCCTGCAATTTCCTGCAATTCTACCCAATGAGGAATATAGAACATGATGCAGTTTTAAACCAGGTTTGCTGCAATTCAACACATTTTGTCATTTTTTATATGATATCTGAGTTAGTGACTAACAAAATTAAAGTGGGCCCCAGTCAGAAATTCGACCATCAGTACTATAAGTATAGATAGATAGCTGGCTAGACTAATTTACCAATCGAAAAAATATTAGCTGACGTGCTAATTGAGTGAACCTTTGTACTCTGAGTGTACAAAACATTAAGAACACCTGCTCTTTCCATGACATAGACCGACCAGGTGAATCCAGGTAAAAGCTATGATCCCTTATTGATGTCACTTGTTAATTCCACTTCAATCAGTGTAGATGAAGGGGAGGAGACAGGTTAAAGAAGGATTTTTAAGCCTTGAAACAATTGAGACATGGATTGTGTATGTGTGCCATTCGGAGAGTGAATGGGCAAGACAAAATATTTAAGTGCCTTTGAATGGGGTATGGTAGTAGGTGCCAGGTGCACCGGTTTGTCTCAAGAACTGCAAAGCTGCAGGGATTTTCATACTCAACAGTTTCCCGTGTGTATCAAGACTGGTCCACCCCCCCCAAAGGACATCCAGGGAACTTGACACTTGGGGTCAACGTGAGCCAGCATCCCTGTGGAACGCTTTCCACCTTTTAGAGTGACGAATTTAGGCTGTTGTGTGGGCAAAGAGGGGAGTGGAGCAACTCAATATTGGGAAGGTGTTCTTAATGTTTTGTACACTCAGTACAGGTTAAATATATATATATATATATACACACACATAATAAAAAATAAATAAATGAAATATCACATTTACTTAAGTATTTAGACCCTTTACTCTGTACTTTGTTGAAGCACCTTTGGCAGCGATTTCAGCCTCGAGACTTCTTGGGTATGACGCTACAGGCTTGGTACACCTGTATTTTGTGAGATTCTCCAAATTATTTTCTGCAGATCCTCTCAAGCTCTGTCAGGTTGGATGGGGAGCGTCGCTGCACAGCTATTTTCAGGTCTCCAGAGATGTTCGATCGAGTTCAAGTTCACTCTGGCTGGGTCACTCAAGGAAGCCACTCCTGCATTGTCTTGGTTGTACGCTTAGGGTCATTGTCCTGTTGGAAGGTGAACCATCGCCCAAGTCTGAGGTCCTAAGCGCTCTGGAGCAGGTTTTCATCAAGGATCTCTCTGTACTTTGCTTCATTCATCTTTCCCTCTATCCAGACTAGTCTCCCAGTCCCTGCAGCTGAAAAACATCCCCACAGCATAATGCTGCCACCACCATGCTTCACCGTAGGGATGGTGCCAGGTTTCCTGCAGACGTGATGCTTGGCATTCAGGCCAAAGAGTTCAATCTTGATTTCATCAGACCAGAGAATCTTGTTTCTCATGGTCTGAGAGTCCTTTAGGTGCCTTTTGGCAAACTCCAAGTCGGCTGTCGTTCCTTTTACTGAGGAGTGGCTTCCATCTGGCCACTCTACCATAAAGGCCTGATTGGTGGAGTGCTGCAGAGATGGTTGTCTTTCTGCAAGATTTTCACATCTCTACAGAGGAACTCTGGAGCCATGTCAGAGTAACCATCGGGTTCTTGGTCACCTCCCTGACCAAGGCCCTTCCCCCCCGATTGCTCAGGTTGGCAGGGTGGCCAGCTCTAGGAAGAGTCTTGGTGGTTCCAAACTTCTTCCATTTAAGAATGATGGCGGCCACTGTGTTCTTGGGGACCTTCAATGCTGCAGAAATGTTTTGGTACCCTTCCTAATGGTTAGAGGATTGGGCCAGTAACCGAAAGGTTGCTAGATCGAGTCCCTGAGCTGACAAGGTAAAAATCTGTTGTTCTGCCCCTGAACAAGGCAGTTAACCCACTGTTCCTAGGCCGTCATTGTAAATAAGAATTTGTTCTTAACTGACTTACCTAGTTAAATAAAGGTAAAATTTCTAAAATGTAAAATTCCTCAGATCTGTGCTTTGACACAATCCTGTCTCGGAGCTCTGTGGAAAATATTTTCAACCTCTTGGCTTGGTTTTTGCTCTGACATACACTGTCAACTGTGGGACCTTATATAGACAAGTGTTATATAGACAGCCTTTCCAAATCATGTCCATCAATTGAATTTACCACAGGTGGACTCCAATCAAGTTGTAGAAACATCTCAAGGATGATCAATGAAAACAGGATGGATCTGAGCTCAATTTCGAGCAATAGCAACCTGTTTATGCTTTGTCATTATGGGGTATTGTGTGTAGATTGATGTGGGAAAAAAATGTATTTAATAAATGGTAGAACAAGGCTGTAATGGAAGAAAATGTGGAAAAAGTCAAGGGGTCTGAATACTTTCTGAATGCACTGTATATATACACACACTACTGGTCAAAACTTTTAGAACACCTACTCATTCAAGGGTTTTTCTTTATTTGTACTATTTTCTAAATTGTAGAATAATAGTGAAGACATCAAAACTATGAAATAGCACATATGGAATCATGTAGTAACCAAAGAAGTGTTAAACACATCAAAATATATTTGAGATTTGAGATTCTTCAAATAGCCCCCCTTTCCCTTAATGACAGCTTTACACCCTCTTGGCATTCTCTCAACCAGCTTCACCTGCAATGAATTTCCAACAGTCTCCAGGCTGTGTAAGGCGTATTTGACCAAGAAGGAGAGTGATGGTGCTGCATCAGATGACCTGGCCTCCACAATCATCCGACCTCAACCCAATTGAGATGATTTGGGTTGAGTCGGACTGCAGAGTGAAGGAAAAGCATCCAACAAGTGCTCAGCATATGTGGGAACTCCTTCAACTGTTGGAAAATCATTGCAGGTGAAGCTGGTTGAGAGAATGCCAAGAGTGTGCAAAGCTGTCATCAAGGCAAAGGGTGGCTATTTGAAGAATCTCAAATATAAAATATATTTTGATTTGTTTAACACTTTTTTGGTTACTACATGATTCCATATGTGTAATTTCATAGTTGTCTTCACTATGATTCTACAATGTAGAAAATAGTACAAATAAAGAAAAACCCTTGAATGAGTAGGTGTGTCCAAACTTTTGACTGGTACTGTATATATATATATATATATATATATATATATATATATATATATTTGTGTGTGTGGAAATTGATCCGCCAGTTGCCCATCCCAGAACTAGTCTAATGTCCATGTTTTTCAAAGAAGGCTATGGGGCAAGTTCTGCAGCCCTGCTTGGTGTTGGCTTGAATCAAGAGTAGGAGGAGGGTCAGACAGGCATGATGATGATAGAGGACATTTGTAGAGGGTAAAAAAGCTGGTCCCGCAGACTGAGGTCAGTCCGATTCCAGCGAGCAATCACTGCAGTGCTAACTGGTCTGGGAAGGAGGAGATAGAGAGAGCGGAGCCACAAGCCCACAGGCAATATGATCACACACGCGCCAATGGAATAAGCAACAAAACAGTTGGAAATCGAAATCAATCTTCACCGTCCACGAGGAATTCGATATTTTCGTTTTACGCACGAAAGATGACGTTTGAACCTCTTTCCTTTTACGTGACGCAAAGTTTAGACACGTCCGGGTAGACAGACAACTTTAGTCTAGCTATATATTTTAGGATTTCATTACGCGTTTAAGTTTATCCATTTCGACTTCATAACCAGACATTGCATTTAGATGTATTGATTATCCTAAACCAACTGTCAGCATATAACTGAGGATGATCATGTTTTCCCACGAGTTATTCGTCTCCTTCCTCGCGGTTACCTGTCTGTTTAGGATACCCAGAGCGTCTTCGGCGGCATGTGAGCCCATTCGGATCCCTCTGTGCAAGTCCATGCCCTGGAACATGACGAAAATGCCCAACCACCTCCACCACAGCACCCAGGCGAACGCAGTCCTGGCCATTGAGCAGTTTGAAGGGCTTCTTGGCACCCAGTGTAGTACAGATTTACTGTTCTTTCTGTGCGCCATGTACGCCCCAATATGCACGATTGACTTCCAACACGACCCTATCAAGCCCTGCAAGTCGGTGTGTGAGCGTGCGAAATGCGGCTGTGAACCGGTGATGAAACGGTATAATCACACCTGGCCAGAGAGCTTGGCCTGCGAGGATCTGCCAGTCTACGACCGGGGGGTCTGTATCTCACCTGAGGCCATTGTAAAAGCAGACGGACCAGGTAGGATATGGGTGATTATGATGATTGAAGATTCCATAGTGTAGTTCTGAAATAGGTATTGTGAATAAATACAGGCTACCTCACATAATAAAGACAAAGATAAAAGGAAAACAATATGATGATGACAATATCTGTAGTCTATAAAATTCTCTACAGCAGCCGCTTATAAGTCAACTTTATTCCTGTCTGTTACTTAGACAACCCTTACTATCAGGACCCCTCAAAATGCTCACCTGGTAAGATGCATGTGGCCCTTGAATGTTCTGTGAATTAAACATGACCATTTATTATGTTACCACTATAAAATGACAAATTTAACTACAGTGGCCTATGACATTAGAGGCTACTTGTGAAGTTAATACTGTTATTGAGTGAAAATGTTCTCATCATAGTTGGTTTTATTCAGAATCAACTCCTGACTTTCCAAGTGATTCTCACAATGTCAACTGTAAAGGAGCCAACAATGGTAAAATAATAATCACATTTTCTTTGCTTCATCAAATATTTGGATACTTTTATATGGAGCTGTTGTTAGTACATACTGCAAATGTAGCTTAAAAATTATGTTTGGCTATTGAATTTAGTGCAAAATAATCTGAACAATATTATATTAGAATATGGTATAGAATGTCACCTCATGTTTTTCATTACATGAATTTCAAGAATGTAATTTTGCAGTTCAAAAACGTATACATTTATAGGGCTATTTCAATCCCAGATGTTCTACAATGTATCACATTATTCATTTATTGTTTCAGATCGTTGCAAGTGCAAGTCAGTTAAACTGGGTCTCAAGACCTACCTAAAGAATAATTACAACTATGGTGAGCTATTACATATTTACAATTTTCTGAATGATTTTCATAGGCAATTCTTTTTGCAGTTCATAAATGGGAAAATATTATAGAATGAGAGTGATGTAGTTATTACTTAGTTATTACTCATGATTATTACAATGCATGATTTTATCATTGTCCTAAAACTCTGAAGGACGATTTTCCAGACACAGATTACATTTATAGTCCTGGACTAAAAAGCATTCTCAATGGAATCTCCTCCAAAAGTAGTCTTGGACTAGGCTTAGTTAGTTTCCAGGAAACCGGCACTGTATGTTCAGTCAAACAAGTAGGCTTCAAATGTAAAGTATCCTTTTTAAAATAATCAAACTAAAATCATGTTTAATCCTTTCTTCACAGTGATTCGTGCAAGGGTGAAGGAGATTAAAAGCAGGAATCATGACTTGAGTGCAATCGTGGAGGTCAAAGACATCCTGAAGTCTTCCTTTGTAAACATCCCTCGTGATATGGTCACACTGCACTACAACTCTGGCTGTCCCTGTCCTCCTCTCACCGCCAACGACGAGTATATCATCATGGGTTATGAGAATGAGGAGAGGTCCAGGTATGTCTTGAGCCAGTCATATTACTGGATCTCTAATAGCAACAATCATTGATGGGACAGTTGACTATTGTCTACATCAGGATAGCGGTCAATTCCTATTCCAAATGTCATAATTGAAAAGCAATGGAGCTGAATAGGAATTGGAATGGAATTTACAGCGTACTTTCTGAATTGACGGAATTGAAATGGAAACGACTCCAACCCTGTTCTTCATTTAATTAAGGAAGGCTGTAGGACCTACTGTAGCCTACTGTAGCTTTATTGTAGTTCATACCACATTGTAACTCATGCCACCTATAGTGCCTTTCAGAAAGTATTTACACCCCTTGGCTTTTTTTGAAATGTTGTTGTGATACAAAGTGGGATTAACATTTATTTAATTTAGGTTTAATTTATTTGCACCAAAGAAATACAGATGAAAACAAAATAAAAATGGTGTGCAGATATGGTTGGAAGGACAAGGGCTTTATATGAAAACACAAAAAATATATACAGTACATAAGTACAAAAATAAAAAAGGCTTGTTAAAACAGATAACAAAACCCGCTAATCACAAATGTACAAATTAACCGATCAACAATCACAAAAAAATAAACAGTATATGTTTTGTTTAAATGTATGTGTGGATGTGAGAGTTGGGCTATATGGAGGAGATTACTGAGTAGTTTGGTTCATCAGGCTGACCCCCAATCTTCACTTGAAGTTATTGAGGTTTTGACAATGTGAAGATAAGAATTCCAGAGTATGGTACCTTTGTATCTGATAGAGAATTGACTATGTGAGGTGCGGCAGTGTGGAGGGTGAAGGTTATTGCAGTGTCTTGTGTTTATATAGATGGATTTCAGAATTAACCATTGAAGGGTTTAGGGAGGTAGAAGTTGCCAGGCACGCTGATCTAAGTGTGTCAAGAACTTCAACACTGATGGAATGTGTATCAAGAATGGTCCACCACCCAAAGGACATCACAGGTATATTTTGGTTATCACTATGGCAACCGCCTCAAGGAACAATAAAAAACACAATATTTACATCTTACAGTTAAATGAGAAAATGAGGAAAAGGAATGACACAACTGTGGGAAGCATTGGAGTAAACATGGGCCAGCATCCCTGTGGAATGCTTGACACATTACGACAACTCAGCCCCAATTAATTGAGGCTGTTCTGAGGGCAAAAGGGGGTGCAACTCAATATTAGGAATTAGAGGTCGACCGATTAATCGGAATGGCCGATTAATTAGGGCCGATTTCAAGTTTTCATAACAATTGGAAATCGGTAATTTTGGACGCAGATTTTGCCGAATTTATTTATTTTAATTACATTTTTTATTCTTTTACACCTTTATTTAACTAGGCAAGTCAGTTAAGAACACACTTATTTTCAATGACGGTCTAGGAACGGTGGGTTAACTGCCTTGTTCAGAGGCAGAACGACAGAATTGTACCTTGTCAGCTCAGGGATTCAATCTTGCAACCTTACGGTTAACTAGTCCAACGCTCTAACCACCTGCCTCACGAGGAGCCCGCCTGTTACGCGAATGCAGTAAGAAGCCAAGGTAAGTTGCTAGCTAGCATTAAACTTAGCTTATAAAAAACAATCAATCAATCATAATAAATAGTTATAACTACACATGGTTGATGATATTACTAGTTTATTTAGCGTGTCCTGCGTTGCATATAATCGATGCCGTGCGCATTCGCGAAAAAGGACTGTCGTTGCTCCAACGTGTACCTAACCATAAACATCAATGCCTTTCTTAAAATCAATACACAGAAGTATATATTTTTAAACCTGCATATTTAGCTAAAAGAAATCCAGGTTAGCGTCAGGGTATATGCAACAGTTTGGGCCGCCTGGCTCATTGCGAACTAATTTGCCAGAATTTTATGTAATTATGACATAACATTGAAGGTTGTGCAATGTAACAGGAATATTTAGACTTATGGATGCCACCCGTTAGATAAAATACGGAACGGTTCCGTATTTCACTGAAAGAATAAACGTTTTGTTTTCGAGATGATAGTTTCCGGATTCTACCATATTAATGACCTAAGGCTCGTATTTCTGTGTGTTATTACGTTATGATTAAGTCTATGATTTGATAGAGCAGTCTGACTGAGCGATGGTAGGCACCAGCAGGCTCGTAAGCATTCATTCAAACAGCACTTTCGTGCGTTTTGCCAGCAGCTCTTTGCTGTGCTTCAAGCATTGCACTGTTTATGACTTCAAGCCTATCAACTCCCGAGATTAGGCTGGTGTAACCGATGTGAAATGGCTAGCTAGTTAGCGGGGTGCGCGCTAATAGCGTTTCAAACGTCACTCGCTCTGAGATTTGGAGTAGTTGTTCCCCTTGCTCTGCGTGGGTAACGCTGCTTCGAGGGTGGCTGTTGTCGATGTGTTCCAGGTTCGAGCCCAGGTAGCGGCGAGGAGAGGGATGGAAGCTATACTGTTACACTGGCAATACTAAAGTGCCTATAAGAACATCCAATAGTCAAAGGTATATGAAATACAAATCGTATAGAGAGAAATAGTCCTATAATTCCTATAATAACTACAACCTAAAACTTCTTACCTGGGAATATTGAAGACTCATGTTAAAAGGAACCACCAGCTTTCATATGTTCTCATGTTCTGAGCAAGGAACTTAAACGTTAGCTTTCTTACATGGCACATATTGCACTTTTACTTTCTTCTCAAACACTTTGTTTTTGCATTATTTAAACCAAATTGAACATGTGTCATTATTTATTTGAGGCTAAATTGATTTTATTGATGTATTATATTAAGTTAACATAAGTGTTCATTCAGTATTGTTGTAATTGTCATGATTATTGTCTTCCGGCGCCGATAGAGATGGCAGCCTCGCTTCGCGTTCCTTGGAAAATATGCAGTATTCTGTTTTTTTACGTGTTATTTCTTACATCGGTACCCCGGGTAATCTTAGGTTTCATTACATACAGTCGGGAGGAACTACTGAATATACGATTAACGTCAACTCACCATCGTTCCTACCAGGAATATGACTTTCCCGAAACGGATCCAGTGTATTGCCTTCCACACAATACAATGGATCAGATCCCAGCCGGCGACCCTGGGCGACGCCGAAAAAGGGGAAAACGTGGCGGTCTCGTGGTCAGGCTTCGGAGACGGGCACATCGCGCTCCACTCCCTAGCATACTACTCGCCAATGTCCAGTCTCTTGACAATAAGGTTGATGAAATCAGAGCACGGGTAGCATTCCAGAGAGACATCAGGGATTGCAACGTGCTCTGCTTCACGGAAACATGGCTAACTCAAGGGACGCTAACGAGATCGGTGCAGCCAGCTGGTTTCTCCATGCATCGCGCCGACAACAAACATCTTTCCGGTAAGAAGAGGGGGCGGGGGTATGCCTTATGATTAACGAGAAGTGGTGTGACCATCAATAACACACAAGAACTCAAGTCGTTCTGTTCACCTGATCTAGAAACCTCACAATCAAATGTCGACCGCATTATCTACCAAGGGAATTCTCGTCAATCATAATCACAGCCGTATACATTCCCCCCCAAGCAGACACATCGATGGCCCTGAACGAACTTTATCTGACTCTTTGTAAACTGGAAACCACACACCCTGAGGCTGCATTCATCGTAGCTGGGGATTTTAACAAGGCTAATCTAAAAACAAAACTCCCTAAATCTATCAGCATATCGATTGTGCTCCAGGGCTGGAAAAACACTGGACCATTGCTACACTAATTTCCGCGACGCTTACAAGCCTCCCCCGCCCCCCTTTCGGAAAAGCTGACCACGACTCCATTTTGTTGATTCCTGCCTACAAACAGAAACTCAAACAAAAAGCTCCCGCGCTCAGGTCTGTTCAACGCTGGTCCAGCCAATCTGAATCCACGCTTCAAGACTGCTTCGATCACGCGGATTGGAATATGTTCCGCATCGCGTCCAACAACAATATTGACGAATATGCTGATTCGGTGAGCGAGTTCATTAGGAAGTGCATTGACGATGTCGTACCCACCAGCAACGATAAAAACATTCCCAAACCAGAACCGTGATTGACGGCAGCATTCGCGTGAAACTGAAAGCGCGAACCACTGCTTTTAACCAGGGCAAGGTGACCGGAAGCATGACCGAATACAAACAGTGTAGCTATTCTCTCCGCAAGCAATCAAACAGGCTAAGTCTCAGTACAGAGACCAAATCGAGTCGAAATTCAACAGCTCAGACACAAGAGGTATGTGGCATCTACAGTCAATCACGGATTACAAAAAGAAAACCAGCCCCGTCGAGGACCAGGATGTCTTGCTCCCAGACAGGCTAAACAACTTTTTTGCCCACTTTGAGGACAACACAGTGCCACTGACACGCCCCCTACCAAAACCTGCGGGCTCTCCTTCACTGCAGCGAGGTGAGTAAAACATTTAAACGTGTTAACCCTCGCAAGGCTGCAGGCCCAGACGGCATTTCCAGCCGCGTCCTCAGCATGCGCAACCAGCTGGCTGGTGTGTTTACGGACATATTCAATCAATCCTTATCCCTCTGCTGTTCCCACATGCTTCAAGAGGGCCACCATTGTTCCTGTTCCCAAGAAAGCTAAGGTAACTGAGCTAAACGACTATCGCCCCGTAGCACTCACTTCCGTCATCATGAAGTGCTTTAGAGACTAGTCAAGGACCATATCACCTCCACCCTACCGGACACCCTAGACCCACTCCATTTGCTTACCGACCCAATAGGTCCACAGACGACGCAATCGCAACCACACTGCACACTGCCCTAACCATCTGGACAAGAGGAATACCCGTGAGAATGCTGTTCATCGATTACAGCTCAGCATTTAACACCATATTACCCTCCAAACTCGTCATCAAGCTCGAGACCCTGGGTCTCGACCCCGCCCTGTGCAACTGGGTCCTGGACTTCCTGACGGGCCGCCCCCAGGTGGTGAGGGTGGTAACAACATCTCCAACCCCGCTGATCCTCAACACTGGGCCCCACAAGGGTGCGTTCTGAGCCCTCTCCTGTACTCCCTGTTTCACCCACGACTGCGTGGCCATGCACGCCTCCAACTCGATCATCAAGTTTGCGGATGACACTACAGTGTAGGCTTGATCACCAACAACGACGAGACGGCCTACAGGAGGAGTGAGGGCCCTCGGAGTGTGTTCAGGAAAATAACCTCATACTCAACGTCAACAAAAACAAAGGAGATGATGTGGACTTCAGGAAACAGCAGAGGAGCACCCCCCTATCCACATCGACGGGTCAGTAGTGGAGAAGGTGGAAAGTTTTAAGTTCCTCGGTGTACACATCACGGACAAACTGAATTGGTCCACCCACACAGACAGCGTTGTGAAGAAGGCGCAGCAGCGCCTCTTCAACCTCAGGAGGCTGAAGAAATTCGGCTTGTCACCAAAAGCACTCACAAAACTTCTACAGATGCACAATCGAGAGCATCCTGTCGGCTGTATCACCGCCTGGTACGGCAACTGCTCCGCCCACAACCGTAAGGCTCTCCAGAGGTAGTGAGGTCTGCAGAACGCATCACCAGGGCAAACTACCTGCCCTCCAGGACACCTACACCACCCGATGTCACAGGAAGGCCATAAAGATCATCAAGGACAACAACCACCCAAGCCACTGCCTGTTCACCCCGCTATCATCCAGAAGGCGAGTCGTACAGGTGCATCAAAGCAGGACCGAGAGACTGAAAAACAGCTTCTATCTCAAGGCCATCAGACTGTTAAACAGCCACCACTAACATTTAGCCGCCGCTGCCAACATACTGACTCAACTCCAGCCACTTTAAAAATGGGAATTGATAAATTATGTAAAAATGTACCACTAGCCACTTTTAAGCAATGCCACTTAATACAATGTTTACATACCCTACATTACCCATCTCATAGTATATACTGTACTCTATATCATCTACTGCATCTTCCATCTTTATGCAATACATGTACCACTAGCCACTTTAAACTATGCCACTTTATGTTTACATACCCTACAGTACTCATCTCATATGTATTACCGTACTCTATACCATCTACTCATTTCATGCCTCAGTACCACCACTCATCCATATATCTTTATGTACATATTCTTTATCCCTTCACACTTGTGTGTGTGTGTAAGGTAGTAGCGTGGAATTGTTAGGTTAGATTACTGTTGGTTATTACTGCATTGTCGGAACTAGAAGCACAAGCATTTCGCTACACTCGCATTAACATCTGCTAACCATGTGTATGTGACTAATAAAATTTGATTTGATTTGATTTGATTTGATTTGATTACAAATAAAAATAAAAATCGGGCCGATTAATCGGTATCGGCTTTTTTGGTCCTCCAATAATCGGTATCGGTATCGGTGTTGAAAAATCATAATCGGTCGACCTCTATTAGGAATGTGTTCCTAATGTTTTGTACCCACACTGTATATTTGGTCTTGTTCTTTTAGGTTATTGTCCTGCTGAAAGTTGAATTAGTCTCCCAGTGTCTGTTGAAAAGCAGACTAAACCAGGTTTTCCTATAGGCTTTTGCCTGTGTTAAGCTCCATTCTGTTTCTTTTTATCAACAAAAAAACTGCCTAGTCCTTGCCAATGACAAGCATACCCATAACATGATGCAGCCACCACCCTTCTGGAAAATATGAAATGTACTACTTGACTGAGGGACCTTACAGATCATTGTATGTGTGGGGTACAGAGATGAGGTAGTCATTCAAAAAGCATCATAAAGCCTATTATTGCACAGTGTCCATGCAACTCATATGACTTGTTAAGCAAATTTTTACTCCTAAACTTATTTAGGCTTGCCATAAGGGGTTGAATACTTATTGACTCAAGACATTTCAACTTTCATTTTTAATGAATTTCACATTATGGGGTATTGTGTGTAGGTCTGTGACTCAACATCTAAATTTGATCAATTTTAAATTCTGGCTGTAACTCAACAAAATGTGGAAAAAGTCAAGGGGTGTGCATACTTTCTGATGGCACTGTACCTGTCTGTCATACATGTAGGCTTCTGCTCATCGAAGGCTCCATTGCACAGAAGTGGAAGGACCGTATGGGGAGGAAGGTGAGGCGTTGGGACCAGGTACTGAGGGACCAGAGCCGGGGGAACTCTGGCGGAAGCAATATGCGGAGGAGCCGCCACTGATCAACCAAGACGCGTCCCTGTGCAGTGATGATAGGGTTGCAAAATTCCTCTAACTTCCTAGGTTTTCCAGAAATCTTGGTTTGAAGATTTTGGGAATCATGAGGAAATAAGCAATCTGCAGTCGTTAAACCAGGATTTATGGAAAACCTGGGAATTTGGGGAAAGTTACAGAAATTTTGCAGCCCCAAGTGATGACATATGGGACAACATATGGAGACAAAGATGGAAAGAAAAGTGTTTGCAGACATAAAACTGAGAAATTGCACTATTGCACGTTATTTTTGAACCATTGTCACAATTTAGATAAGTCATAGCTGAATGTAGATCCTTTTTTAGTTGTTGCTTTGTTTCGTATTATTTTTGTTTAATTCTTTGTTGTTTTCATAATCTTTTTTTTGCACAAATAAAATGTTCATTTAACTGTGCTAAATGTGTGGGTATACAGTTGGAGAATGATTGGGAGCCTTGCATGGGACTTTGCTGGAGGAGTGACAATGACTGCATCCCAAATGGCAACCTATTACCTACAGTACAAGTCAAAAGTTGGGACACACCTAATCATTCAAGGGTTTCTTTATTTTGACTATTTTCTACATTGTAGAATAATATTGAAGACATCAAAACTATGAAATAACACATATGGAATCATGTAATAACCCAAAAAGTGTTAAATAAATATATTTCATATTTGAAATTCTTCAAAGTAGCCATCCTTTGCCTTTGACAGCTTTGCACACTCTTGGCATTCTCTCAACCAGCTTCACCTGGAATGCTTGTCCAACAGTCTTGAAGGAATTCCCACATATGCTGAGCACTTGTTGGCTGTTTTTCCTTCACTCTGTGGTCCAACTCCTCCCAAACCATCTCAATTGGGTTGAGGTCGGGTGATTGTGGAGGCCAGGTCATCTGATGCAGCACTCCATCACTCTCTTTGGTCAAATAGCCCTTACACAAGCTGTAGGTGTGTTTTGGGTCATTGTCCTGTTGAAAAACAAAAACCAGATGGGATGGCGCATCGCTGCAGAATGCCGTGGTAGCCATGCTGGTTAAGTGTGCCTTTAATTCTAAATAAATCATTGACAGTGTCACCAGCAAAGCACCATCACACCTCCTCAATGCTTCACAGTGGGAACCGCACATGCTGAGATCATCCGTTCACCTACTCTGCGTCTCACAAAGACATGACGGGTGGAACCAAAACTCTCATATTTGGACTCATCAAACCAAAGGACAGATTTCCACTGGACTAATGTCCATTTCTCGTGTTTCTTGGCCCAAGCAAGTCTCTCCTTATTATTGGTGTCCTTTAGTAGTGGTTTCTTTGCAGCAATCTGACCATGAAGGCCTGATTTACGCAGTTACTTGAACTCTGTGAAGCATTTATTTGGGTTGCAATTTCTGAGACTGGTAACTCTAATGAACTTATCCTCTGCAGCAGAGGTAACTCTGGGTCTTCCTTTCCTTTGGCGGTCCTCATGAGAGCCAGTTTCCTCATCGCGATTGATGGTTTTCCAGACTGCACTTGAAGAAACTTTAAAAGTTATTTAAATTTTCCGTATTGATTGACCTTCATGTCTTAAAGTAACAATGGACTGTTGTTTCTCTTTGCTTATTTGAGCTGTTCTTGCCACAATATGGACTGGGTCTTTTACCAAATAGGGCTATCTTCTGTATACCACCCCTACCTTGTCACAACACAACTGATTGTCTCAAATGCATTAAGAAGGACATAAATTCCTCAAATAAAATTTTAAGAAGGTACACCTATTAATTGAAATGCATTCCAGGTGACTACTTCATGAAGCTGATTGAGAGAATGCCAAGAGTGTGCAAAACTATCATCAAGGCAAAGGGTGGCTACTTTGAAGAATCTAAAATGTATTTTGATTTAACACTTTTTGGGTTACTACATGATTCCATATATGTTATTTCATAGTTTTGATGGCATCGCTATTATTCTACAATGTAGCAAATAGTAAAAAATAAAGAAAAACCCTGGAATGAGTAGGTGTGTCCAAACTTTTGACTGGTACTGTATATAGTGCACTACTTTTGACCAGAGCCCGGGGAATGGGTTGCAATTTGGGACGCACAATTATCAGAAGCACTCTAAAGTCAAAATATCTATATTTATCTAGCAGCTAGACTGCACATTGGATGAAGTGGATGTCTGTCTTTAAGATACCAAACTGCATTAATATGATGGGGTGCTCTGTTAAGCTTTATTTCTTTCAAAGGAAACACAAACGAGTTGTAATCTGGCTACAGCTGCAATGAATGTTCACCTACAAAATGATTAAACACATTTCAAAGGAGAGAAATGAACAATAGAGGAGAGTGGGAGCGAGGGTATATTTTTGGAGTATGCAAAGAAACGGCAGAATAATCCTAGAGGACAGAGAGTATATCATGTAATTGATGACAACATTGAGATATTGAAATAATGATTGGATTACATGTAATCTCTCACAAAAAGTTTGAATTGCTTGCTTATGTTTCGCATGCTTTGTAGCTCAGATGTAACAAGATGATTTACAAAGCGTCTTTCTTACAGACGTTTTTGGTGCTTTGGGTTTTTCTAAACTGAACTGTTGATCTATACATCACTGTGGTTTGACGTCATACACAACATACAAACATATATCAATCTATGAAATGCTAACGACCTTTCAATTGTGATTGTAAATCTGGTTTCAGTGTTTTATTAAACATTGTCTGGCTGGTGTCATGACCAACACATACTCCATGTCTGTCTGTGGTTCAAGAAGAGATCATTTATCATGAAATCAGCATTACATGCTACACTTGCACATAATGTGATCAGAAAATAATTTGTATAAAAAAAAAAAATATTGTCCTCAGCAAACACCTAGTGTACAGTATTACCCTGCCCTGTATAGCCGAGCCTACTTGAAGAACTCAACCTGTCCACAATTGAAACTCTAAATTGACAGGAGTAAACTGTAACATGGGTAGCCTTTACTCGGCTAGCCTACACACCTCCACATATTGAGAGAAGCTGGGTGAGGGGTCTAGACTCTAAATTGACAGGAGTAAAAAGAGGAATGAAGACTCAAGTGGCTACCATGTTTAGGAAACTAAGGGGTCAGAGAATCTGGACTGATAGTTAAATAGTTAACCAAACAGCTATCCGGACTAATTATTCAGCTGAGTTATATGGGGTTAGAAGCCGTTTCAGGTCTTGTTGGTTCAAGAGTTGGTGCATTGGTACCGCTTGCCGTGCGGTAGCAGACAGAACAATCAATGACTTGGGTGGCTGGAGTCTTTGACAATTTTTAGGGCCTTCCTCTGACACCGCCTCGTATAGAGGTCCTGGATGGCAGGGAGCTTGGCCCCAGTGATGTACTGGGCCGGCCGCACTACCTTAGCGCGTTGTGGCCGAATGCCAAGAAGTTGCTATACCAAGCGATGATGTAGCCAAGCAAGATGCTCTCAATGGTGCAGCTATAGAACTTTATGAGGGTCTGAGGGCCCATGCCAAATATTTTCAGCCTCCTGAGGGGGAAGAGGCGTTGTCGTGCCCTCTTCACAACTAGTTTGTGTGTTTGGACCATGATACAATGCCATCAGAAAGTATTCACACCCCTTGACTTTTTCCACATTTTGTTGAGTTACAGCCAGAATTTAAAATTGATCAAATTTAGATGCTGAGTCACAGACCTACACACAATACCCCATAATGTCAAATTCATTAAAAATGAAAGTTGAAATGTCTTGAGTCAATAAGTATTCAACCCCTTATGGCAAGCCTAAATAAGTTTAGGAGTAGAAATTTGCTTAACAAGTCATATGAGTTGCATGGACACTGTGCAATAATAGGCTTTATGATGCTTTTTGAATGACTACCTCATCTCTGTACCCCACACATACAATGATCTGTAAGGTCCCTCAGTCAAGTAGTACATTTCAAACACAGATTCAACCACAAAGACCAAAAAGGTTTTACAATGCCTCGCAAAGAGCGGCAGCTATTGGTAAATGGGTATAAATACAAAGAACAAACAGACATTGAATATCCCTTTGAGCATGGTGAAGTTATTAATTACACTTTGGATGGTGTATCAATACACCCAGTCACAAAGATACAGGCGTCCTTCCTAACTCAGTTGCCGGAGAGGAGAGGCCAATGGTGACTTTACAACAGTTAGTTTAATTTAATGGCTGTGATAGGAGAAAACTGAGAATGGATCAACAACATAGTTACTCCACAATACTAACCTAAATGACAGAGTGAAAGAGTGAAACAGAATACAGCTAAGCACAGGCTAAATCCTAGAGGAAAACCTGGTTCAGTCTTCTTTCCACCAGACACTGGGAGACAAATTCCCCTTTCAGCAGGACAATAACCTAAAACACAAGGCCAATTACACTGGAGTTGCTTACCAAGATGATATTGAATGTGTCTGAGTGGTCTAGTAACAGTTGACTTAAATCGTCTTGAAAATCTATGGCCAGACTTGAAAATGGCTGTCTAGCAATGATCAACAACCAACTAACATATCTCTTGCAGCATGAACTGACATGTTGTCCACCCAATCAAAGGATCAGAAAATGCATATAGTACTGAAAGCATGAGATACAGCTAGCTAGCACAGCAGTGCATAACATGTGATGGGTAGTTAAGTCAAAGAGAGACAAAGACGATAGTTAAACAGTTTTGAACATATTAATTTCTTACAAAATTAAGTAGAATCAAAAGAGAGAGAGAGATATATACAGTGGGGAGAACAAGTATTTGATACACTGCCGATTTTGCAGGTTTTCCTACTTACAAAGCATGTAGAGGTCTGTAATTTTTATCATAGGTACACTTCAACTGTGAGAGACGGAATCTAAAACAAAAATCACATTGTATGATTTTTAAGTAATTCATTTGCATTTTATTGCATGACATAAGTATTTGATTACCTACCAACCAGTAAGAATTCCGGCTCTCACAGACATGTTAGTTTTTCTTTAAGAAGCTCTCCTGTTCTCCACTCATTACCTGTATTAACTGCACCTGTTTGAACTCGTTACCTGTATAAAAGACACCTGTCCACACACTCAATCAAACAGACTCCAACCTCTCCACAATGGCCAAGACCAGAGAGCTGTGTAAGGACATCAGGGCTAAATTGTAGACCTGCACAAGGCTGGGATGGGCTACAGGACAATAGGCAAGCAGCTTGGTGAGAAGCAACAACTGTTGGCGCAATTATTAGAAAATGGAAGAAGTTCAAGATGACGGTCAATCACCCTCGATGTGGGGCTCCATGCAAGATCTCACCTCGTGGGGCATCAATGATCATGAGAAGTGAGGGATCAGCCCAGAACTACACGGCAGGACCTGGTCAATGACCTGAAGAGAGCTGGGACCACAGTCTCAAAGAACCATTAGTAACAACACTACGCCATCATGGATTAAAATCCTGCAGCGCACGCAAGGTCCCCCTGCTCAAGCCAGCGCATGTCCAGGCCCGTCTGAAGTTTGCCAATGACCATCTGGATGATCCAGAGGAGGAATGGGAGAAAGTCATGTGGTCTGATTAGACAAAAATATAGCTTTTTGGTTCTAAACTCCACTCGCCGTGTTTGGAGGAAGAAGAAGGATGAGTACAACCCCAAGAACACCATCCCAACCGTGAAGCATGGAGGTGGAAACATCATTCTTTGGGGATGCTTTTCTGCAAAGGGGACAAGGACGACTGCACCGTATTGAGGGGAGGATGGATGGGGCCATGTATCGCGAGATCTTGGCCAACAACCTCCTTCCCTCAGTAAGAGCATTGAAGATGGGTCGTGGCTGGGTCTTCCAGCATGACAACGACCCGAAACACACAGCCAGGGCAAACTAAGGAGTGCAAGTAAGAAGCCTTGGTCCTCCTTTCTTTTTGATGACCAATTTACACCTTTTACCAAAGAGTACCTTCTGTCTACCAAATGTACTATTTTGTACCTTAGTAGCACTTCCCTTCCTCCTCTTTCTACTAGATGAACCAGACTTGTGGAGGTCTACAATTTTTTTTCTGAGGTCTTGGCTGATTTCTTTTTGATTTTCCCATGATGTCAAGCAAAAAAGCACTGAGTTTGTAGGTAGGCCTGAAATACATCCACAGGTACACCTCCAATTGACTCAGGCTAATTTGACATAATTTATCAGAAGCTTCTAAAAGCCATGAGATTATTTTCTGGAATTTTCCAAGCTGATTAAAGGCACAGTCAATTTAGTGTATGTTAACTTCTGACCCACTGGAATTGTGATACAGTGAATTATAAGTGAAATAATCTGTCTGTAAACAATTGTTGGAAAAATTACTTGTGTCATGCACAAAGTAGATGTCCTAACCGACTTGCCAAAACTATAGTTTGTTAACAAGAAATGTGTGGAGTGGTTGAAAAACGAGCTTTAATGACTCCAACCTAAGTGTATGTAAACTTCCGACTTGAACTGTATTACTTTAATTTACTTAGCTAGTGAATCCAGCTAGATAATTTAGCCTACTCAAACACCCAGTTCAGAGAGGGGTGTTTTTTTTTCACCTGGCACAGACAGCTTTTATATTGTGCACTGAAGTCAACAAGCAAAGGGAAAAGGTGAGAGAAGGAGATAGCGTAGATGTGGGAAGGAATTATATATACGATGAGCAAAGTGATCATGTGGTTTATATGTGACTGCTAGTTCTGTGTTAGCGTGTGATCAGGGGTGTATTCATTCCGCCGATTCTGTTGAAAAACATTTCTTAAACGGAAGAAAATGGAACGAAACAGGCATAAAGATACCTGAATTTTTCCAATAGGAACTCTTGTTTGCAACTAGATCAGCTAGATGCAGGCAAGAATGTGCAAGGCAGTATTGAGTGTGTTGCTGTCTGTCACCTTGATTACTCTCACCTACGTCGTAAACTTTAATTCGTAGGGTAGGTTGTAGCAATCTCATGATGGGTATAGGGGAAATTTGAGTATCTTGTAGTATCCTAAACCTATCGATGTTACATTGTGCTGGGTGAATGGAATATGTATGACAGTCATCCAATATGCTGTAATAGAAATATGGCCCATAAGAAAAAAGATTGTCCTCCCTCACTATCACTGCCCTAAACATATTACTGACTGGGTTTATAAGACATACTGTATATTTAAATGACTTCCATAAGAGCACATTGAGTGACACACAGTCAAGCCCTACTGTACCTGCATCCTCTCTGATGATCAATGAAAGCTGAAACTATAGGCCAGATAAAGTGCACTTTTTTATCACTCTGTATTCTGCAAGGATAATGATTTTATTTCACATAATGTCTTTGCAACAATTTAATTATGAATCATTATGAATGAATTGATGCATGATTAAAAATTATTCCCTGACTCTATTCTATTCCCTCTCTCTCTCTGCAGTATCTGCTCATTTCCCATGTAAGCTCAGCAGCCGTGTTTCCTGTGCTGGAGCCACGGAACTGGACACGCCCGTGGTCGCCGTGACGACACCAGCGACACGCTGCTTCCACCGAACAAGAGATCACACAGGAACCTCCGTCTTCTCTGTCCTTATCACGGTACACCCCGACCACCGTCACAGAGAGAACACACTGGAACATAATCTCTCATCACCACAAGCGACCCCTCTGGACCAGTTGGAGATGGCTGATCTGTTTCCATCTTCAGTCCTCATCCTCTGGCTTTAGGGGTAAAAGAGCCACACGGTAGAATAATTAGCTATGTGTTGAACCAGTGTCCAAACTGGATCCATGGTTGCTTTTGTCCCATGTCCAATGTAACCTTACTCGCGTCAGACAATACCTACCTGGCTGCAACAGACCCTAATTGATTATCTTCGGTAGAAGTGTGAACAGGCCAGACCATAGCCATTAGAATTGTGAAACTCCAGCGTGAAACATGATAATTGGGTCGATGTATAGAGACAGGTTCTGTGCTGCTGCTGTTCTGTTTGTTGCCCAGGCCCAGCGTGTATAATCCCTGGAGAGATTACATTTACTTCCCCTGCTGATGGCTGGCTTCAACGAGGCTTCGCTGAGCCTGTTCGCTGGTCCTCGGGTGACGGAATGATTGCTCCATGTTTATTTTCCTCCTCTGAGGTGGAAAAACCCCACCCGCCCACCTAACCCGGGGCCACTGGAAAGAGCTGGAGCAGCGAGCTGCGGAGCGGTGTGGAGTTGGCAGCATGTCCACCGTGTGGTAACACCTTATAACCACAGTGTCGTTTTTATGAGGGGAACATTGAAGTTCACGGAACACACACATAACTTTAAAAGCGTACGTCATTTGACATAACTATTAGAAAAAATATTGGAATTTTGTTTTGTGTTATATGATAATATAATTGGATGATTTTTAAATTGAGAGATTTGGGATTTTATTTGTACCTACTTTCCTAGATCAGTTTGCTCAAACTGTAGGCCTATGCAGCAGCCACAGACTTGAATGAAAAGATTGGTTCACACGATGAAAGAGTGTCAGGGGTAAGAAACGTACACAGGAAAGGGTTCATGAGTCCCGTGTGGCCCCTATCCTATCTGTTTATGTGTTTCACATAGCCGATATTCATACCCAGGAGCCCTCTATTAAAGTGAATGGCTTCTCTCCATCAGGTGCCTGACTTACATTGCCAATTAGAGCGCCTGTAAAGTTACCCATAGACTGTAACTTCACACTGGATTACATTGAGGGAGAATAGAGATTACCAATGAAAAGCGTCTTCAAAACAATATATTATCTACCTGCCCAGGGACTACAGATTAAAATACAGATGAAACTTAATAAGGTAAAGGAATACATCTGAAAAATACTGATGTCCTAGAAGCTGTGATGGAGGAAACCTTGTTGAAAGAAATAATTATTCTTTGTTACCCTCTTCTCTAGCCCCCAGGATATACACATACACACACACTGCGCCTAAGTAAGCATTATGTAGGAGCTGTGGATCTCTTCTCAGAGGATCTGGGCCCGTATACACAAAGCGCCTCAGAGTAGGAGTGCTGATCTAAGCAACAGCGCAACATCATATAATCACCTATGCTTAGTCTAATACAGTGACAAACGATTTAGTCCAATAAACATAAGCTAAATATGATGTGGCTGTCCATGGTACTGATTTCTGTGTGTGTGTTTGCATGCGTGTATGCAAGTAGGGGGAAAAACATGTTGACTCACCCTACTTGTAGAGAGACACAATGCCATCCTACTGTTTCATGTTGCCTAAACGGTCCATAACTCTGTCATTCAGTACACGCTTTTAGTTTTTGTTGTCCTAGGCTACCTGGCTAAAATGCTTACTCACTAGCCTAATTTCCTTTCATGGGCAACGATGCGCCAGGCCAGCTAGTTAACATTAGTCTACTACATCTAGCTACATGTTGAACTTTCATCCTCTGAGGCCAGAGGCACAATGTATGAAGTTATGGTTGGATCAGAACCACCCTTATAATCATTGGCCAGTATGGAGAATTAAGTAAATCCACAATTCCAAATCCCTGTCCATGGCTAATTTAGGAAAGGGACAATTTTAGCTAGCTAGCTAGCCACCACAGGACAACAACACAATGAGATGCAACAATTCAAGTTCCTTCTGTCAATGACATTTGCCTTGTGATGTGATTGGTTTGAAGCCAAATCCAAACTGGCTTCCCTTGACACTTTTTTTTTTGTGCACCAGGACCATTCACAGCTGAACTCACTCAGTTTTTCTCAAGGCTATATTTTTTTTATCAAGAGAGGCCAAATGCTTGCTGGCTTCCCTTGCATTCAATGCTACAGGCGCCAACAATGTCATACTCTTCTTGGCCAGACAGCATCAGATAGATGGCCTACACATACTGAGACATATTAGATCAGCATTCCTACACTGAAAGGCTTTGCGGATATGGGCCCTGTTCTCTGTTTGGGAGCTCATCAAGAGTTTAGCATCTCATTGGGCCGTCCCTCAGATGTGCGGGGTAGGTTAAGATGAGATTTGTATTGTGAATATACGTTACAACATTAGGATACAGGCTACAACATTAGGATACAGGCTACAAGTATAGGATACAACATTAGGATACAGGTTACACCATTAGGATACATGCTACACGTATAGGATACAACATTAGGATACAGGCTACAACATTAGGATACAGGCTACAACATTAGGATACAGGCTACACGTATAGGATACAACATTAGGATACAGGCTAAAGTATATGATACGACATTAGGATCAGGCTACACGATATATGATCACTTAGGATACAGGCTACAAGTTTAGGATACGGCTACAACAATAGGATACAACATTAGGATACAGGCTAATGTATTAGGATAAGGCTACAAACTTTAGGATAAGGCGCTACAACATTAGGATACAGGCTACAACATTAGGATAAAGGCTACAACATTAGGATACAGGCTGCAAGTATAGGATACCACATTAGGATACAGGTTACAACATTAGGATACATGCTACAACGTATAGATACAATTGGATACAGGCTACAACATTAGGATACAGGCTACAGGATTAGGATACAACTTAGGATACAGGTACATGTATAGGATAAGGCTACAAAAATAGGATAACATTAGGATAAAGGCTACAACATTAGGATACAGGTCACACATTAGGATAAGGCTACAACATTAGGATACAGGCTACAACATTAGGATAAAGCTACAACATTAGGATACAGGCTACAACATTAGGATACAGGCTACAAATTAGGATAGCTACAGAAATAGGATAAGGCTACATTACAGGATACAGGCTACAACATTAGGGATACAGGCTACAACATTAGGATACAGGCTACAACATTAGGATAAAGGCTAAGCATTAGGATAGCTACACATGGATACAGGCTTTACAACAAAATTAGGATAAACAGGGGCCTACAGCATTAGGATACAGGCTACAACATTAGGATACAAGGCTACAGCATTAGGATAACAGGCTACAACATTAGGATAAAGGCTACAACATTAGGATAACAAGCTACAGCATTAGGATAAAGGATTAAAGTAGGATTGGAAGGCCGCTACAACATTAGGATACAGGCTACAACATAGGATACAGGCTACAGCATTAGGATCCAGGCTACAACATTAGGATACAGGCTATGCATTAGGATACAGGCTACAACATTAGGATACAGGCTACAGCATTGGATACAGGCTACAACATTAGGATACAGGCTTATGCTTAGGATAAGGCTACAACATTAGGATAAAGGCTACAACATTAGGATACAAGCTAGAGCTTTAGGATAAAGGCTACACAAAGTAGGATGAAGGTTACAACATTAGGATACAGGCTACAACATCAGGATACCAGGCCTACAAGCATTAGGATAAAGGCTACAACATTAGGATACAAGCTAGAGCATTAGGATAAAGTGCTACAACAGTAGGATGAAGGCTACAACATTAGGATACAGGCTACAACAATCAGGATACAGGCTACAGATTAGGATACAGGCTACAAAAATTAGGATACAGGCTACTGCATTAGGATACAGGCTACAACTTAGGATAAAGGCTACAACATTAGGATACAAGCTACAGCATTAGGATAAAAGGTACAAAGTAGGATGAAGGCATAGTCAACTTACACACCGCTCTGACACACACAATTATCACCAGACATGCCACCAGGGGTCTTTTAACAGTCCCCAAATCCAGAACAAATTCAAGAACGCATACAGTATTATATAGAGCCCTAATTGCATGGAACTTCCTTCCATCTCATATTGCTCAAATAAACAGCAAACCGGGTTTCAAAAAACAGATAAAGCAACACCTCGCGGCACAATGCCTCTCCCCTATTTGACCTAGATAGTTTGTGTGTGTGCATTGATATGTAGGCTACGTGTGCGTTTTTAAAAAATGTATGTAGTTCTGTCTTTGATCTGTTCTTGTCTATTCTGTATTGTGTCATTCTGTATTATGTTTCATGTTTTGTGTAGACCCCAGGAAGTGTAGCTGCTGCTTTTGCAACAGCTAATGGGGATCCTGATAAAATAACAAATAACAAAATAACAACATTAGGATAAAGTTTACAACATTAGAATGCAGGCTACAACATTAGGACGAAGGCTTCAACATTAGGATACAGGCTACAACGATAGGATACAGGCTACAATGATAGGATAAAGGCTACAACATTAGAATGCAGGCTACAACATTAGGACAAAGGCTACAACATTAGGATACAGGCTACAAGGATAGGATACAGACTACCACGATAGGATAAAGGCTACAACGATAGGAGAAAGGCTACAACGATAGGAGAAAGGCTACAACGATAGGATGGAGGCTACATTAGTCGCCCAGCCCTGATCTTTCAGTAGGCCATGCTTGTAATCCACATGCTAATTAAGATGAGGCAGTTGTCAGCAGGTTCTGGACAAATAGACAGCAATCAAACAATGGGTTGCAAACAAGTCTTTGTCTCAGTGCTATCAGCAGGTAGGACAGAGACTTGGATGGGAGGTAGCCTGATCGATAGCCTAGGCCTGTATACACAAAGCATCTCAAAGTAGAAGTGCTAATGTAGGATCTGTCCTTATAACATTCATTATGATCTAAAGCTGATCCTAGATCAAAACTCCTACTCTGAGATGCTTTGTTGATACTGGCCCTACAGATGTAGGATCTTCATTTGATCACTCTTTTGTTGTGGAGAATGTTCGTGCACAGCAGTAAATGCAAACGTGTAGTGTATTCGAAGTTTAAAAAGGATTGTAGGATTATTTTCATGCTGTAGCAAACTGGCTCAATTTAAGATCTGGTATTCTCCCATAACTCTCCCAAGTCTTCAATCAATCATACTTCCTCAGTTCTTGAACATGACACAACAATTTGACCAACTGGGAACATTTTGTTAGTCCCCACAAGGTCAAATGCTATTTCTAGAGGGTTTAGGATTAAGGTTCTAATTAGTCAGAGAATATGGAGTCCTGGAGTAAGGTAAGTAAGCCTAAATACGAACACCTGGGTTAAGCCTGATTAAGTATGAGCACATGCTGTTGGTCTAATGGTGCTCATAAAAACCCGAAATGGAATAGAAAACCCCATTACTGGTCTGAATCTTGAGGCAAAACAATGGCAGAGGCAAAAATAATTTGTTCAAAAAACTTTAGTGAACATGAAAAAACACTACGAAAACAAATTTTGTCAAACCATCCAGTTATTGAAAGTAAAAACCATACTACTGCTACTGAGCAAAAGAAAAAGAGTGATTGGGCTGCAATTTGCAGTGAATTCAATGCAAATGAAAATGTAACCACAAGAAGAGTACAACAACTTCAGGTGAGATAACTTCAATATAACTATTTCCCATTTCTCATATTCTTGTGACATCACTTATATTGAATGATATCTGCCCTAGACTCTGTGGAAGAATCTTAAACTGGCTTTAAAAAGAGAGAATGCGGAGATCAGAAGAGAACGATTTACTACTGGTCCACCAAAAAAAGACAAGACTGATGAATTGAGTGACTTGCTGTCTGGAGTAATAGAGCACCAGCAACCTCTGGATGGTATACCAGATGATGACCAACCTCTGGATGGTATACCAGATGATGACCAACCTCTGGATGGTATACCAGATGATGACCATTTGGACAGTTCAGATGAAGAACTGAGCGCAAATGGTACATATACCAAAGAGTGTAAATTGGTTACTTCCTTTGGTAAATATATTCCACTGTCTGTCAATCTTTATTCTTCTTTCATTCTAAGGACCATATGAGTTTATTTGTGCTTCTAACAGTGTTCTTTTTTCAGAGGAAGGGAATCTGAACAGGTTGAAAGAGCCAGTGCACAGTGAGTGTGTACCCTCCACATCTGCTATAGCATCCCTGAGAGAAGATGCTGCCACCACCTTTCAGCAGAGAACAAAAAAGATGACCATGCATGAAAGTGTTAGCCAGAGAATTTTATGAGCATGAAATGAAATATCTGAAGGCAAAACATGAAATAAAAATGAGAATTCTACAGGTTGAATTGGATATGAAGTTGGAAGAGAGAGGCATGATCCAAAAAAGATACAGTAATGAGACAATTGTGATTATCAGCCATGGTGAACAATATGTCAAAAATACATTTTTGTCATTTGGTATTTTAATCACCACAAACTACATTTTAAACCAGCCTTGGCTCATTTAATTTTGCTGCACACTATTTGAATTTTGTACAGAACAAACATTATCAAAGCAAAAATAAGCCATAATTAATACATTCCATATTTAAATGAATCTCATCTAGTTGAAGTGCTGCAATGTGAAAGCAACTATGTGTGCAAGTCCTCGTTGGTCATTGCCTGCCTCAGCCATGGGAACATCTGCTTGATCCTGATCTTCCATTGGAGGATCAGGACAGCAGTGCTGCTTCAGGTAGTTGTGCAGCACAGCTGTAGCGATGATCACCTTGCAGCATCTTCTTGGCTTGAAATGAAGTGTATTGCGTAAACACTGGAATCGATTTTTCCATAATCTAAACATACGCTCGATCATCCCTCTCATGTGGATATGAGCTCAATTATATCTTTGCTGCTCAGCTGTGGTGGGATTTATGTATGGAGTGAAGAAATAGTTACTTTTACCATATCCACTGTCACAAAGTAGTATTCCACGATGTTGTTCTCTCTGAAACTGAGGACACACTGAAGAGTTGAGAAAAATCCTTGATTCGTGAGTTGCACCTTTCCAATGGGCAACATTGATGGAAAACCAGTTCTTACGGTTCCTGTACTCCTCAACATCAGGAGTTGATGGACACTTGATGGGAACATGACATCCATCTATACAGCCAATCACTCCTGGGAAGTGCCCATATTTATAGAATTGCACACAGTTGCTTTACTGGCACCACACAAATCACCAGTTTCACAATGAAAGATTTCAGATGCCAAAAACCTCAAAGTGATCAGAACTTGGAGAGAATTGGGTAAAGGCCTTCCTCTTTAAGATAGAGAAGAAAGTCTAGGCTCAAGCAAAGATATTATCTCCAAAGCATTTTCTTTGTACATACAAAAGCGGTCTCAAAGCTATTTCATCAAAGTAATTTATTGGATTACTCCTATCCACAAGTACTCATCTGGCTGGCCTCTGTAGTGAATGTTGGTCTTCATTTAGATATTCCAAATAGTTAATTCTTCCTCACAAACAGTACTAAGCAGAAGTTAAACCTGCCTTGTCTGTGAAACCGGCCCTTAGGGTTAGGAGTTAGGGTTAGATTAAGGGTTAGGAGCTAGGGTTAGCATTAAGGTTGTGTTTTGGGTTTAAGGTTAGGGAAAATAGGATTTTGAATGGGACTGAATTGTGTGTCCCCACAAGGTTAGTTATACAAGACTGTGTGTGTGTGTAGCATGACGTTAGCATTACATTATTCTCAGAGAGGAAAAGGCCCTAACAGGCGACGCTAGAGAGCGTGGAGGAGAGGGAGCCTGGACCTGGCAGTATTCTTAAAGCACTGAAAACATTTCACTCATGGCAGTGAGTGAAATGTCAGTCAGCACCTGAGAAAACATTTGCATGAAATTGTAAGAGAAATTAGCACAATTTTCTGCTGCTGTAATCACAAACCAAGGCCGGTGAGTGGACTGAAAGCCAGATTAAACTACTGTAACAGCCAGGTGGGAAACCTGGGTGGAGGACAGAGCTGAAGTTTTAAAAAGTAGATTATTACACAGACATTTCCTTATCGTGTAAATAATAGAGCGGAATATTAATGATGTTTTACTAACTTCTGTGTAACAGTTGCCGTGTTGGAAACAGGGAGAGTTTTAACTTTTTGTAGCAAAAGGTTACTCATGGGACTCTTTGCTTCACTTCGACTTTAAACAGCCTTTTGCTTCCAAACTTTAACGTTTCTTGGAATACGTACCTATACATTGGTTAAGACAAGTTGAGAAACAGATTACCGATGTATCAAGGACAAACAGAAAAGTTCAGAAAAGTTCATATGAAATTGGAAATAACAGTTACAGGGAAAGGCATTTGACGCCAGTTCCTACTTCACAAGAGGGATGGCAAAACAAAACCCCCAAAAATGCAGAAATGCCTCCTTGAACATGTGAACTTTCAAATGCCTTAATTATGACCTTTTGTGAGATCCATAAATATGAATAAAAATATAAAGTTATGAGCCTAGCTTAGCCCAGGAGAAAGCACTGAAAGACAGGGTACTTTCTGGCTAGTCATGATTGGCTGAGGTAATGGGGTGGTTGGACATGCCGAGAGATGAGTCCTGTTTGGTCTGTCATGTCACAGGCTTCTGTCTATAACAGAATGGGGGCTTCCCTGGTCAGTATATACAGTGCATTCGTAAAGTATTCAGACCCCTTCCTCCACATTTTGTTACTTTACAGCCTTATTCTAAAATGGTTTAAATAAATGTTTTCCCTCATCAATTTACACAGAATACCCCATAATGACAAAGAAAAAACAGGTTTTTAGATAATTTTGCAAATGTATTAAAAATAAAACAAATTTTTCATAAGTATTCAGACCCTTTGCTATGAGACTCGAAATTAAATAGAGCTCAGGTGCATCCTGTTTCCATTGAGCATCCTTGAGATGTTTCTACAATGTTGTGGAAATTCTTACACAGGGACACTCGAAGTCAATCTTAAATGAATCATTGTTAATTTGTCAGGGCGCTGGAGAGGTTCCAACCAACTCAATGCACCATAGTACACATGTCAATCAGGAGCTCTGCCTGGGCAGTCCCAGCAGTTGTCATATACGGCTATACACAGACAAGTTATATTTGCATGATTTTACATAATTAATTAATCATTACCATTTTGTTTCATTCACGTGACCAACCAATACTGTTTCATAACATGTGACAGACCATTACCTCACGAGGCTTCTTCTCTGAGCTGAGACCTTGAAACTGAGATATCTTTCATTCTCAAAGGTCTGGGCGTACTGCCAAATTGCAGACACTGATAAGTGAGGATTCATTAAATCAGTCACTTGAATGAACACAGAAATTGGTTATTAGAACAGCACATGAATAGAACACAGAAATGAGTTGTAAGAAAAGCACAAACATTAAAATTACATTACAACAACTTGATAGGAGTCCACTTGTGGTAAATTAAATTGATTGGACATGATTTGGAAAGGCACACCTATCTACAGTACCAGTCAAAAGTTTGGACACACCTACTCATTCAAGGGTTTTTCTTAATTTTGACTATTTTCTACATTGTAGAATAATAGTGAAAACATCAAAACTATGACATAACACATATGGAATCATGTAGCTTCACGATTAATGCTTTTCCAACAGTCTTGAAGGAGTTCCCACATATGCTGAGCACTTGTTGGCTGCTTTTCCTTCACTCTGCGGTCCAACTCATCCCAAACCATCTCAATTGGGTTGAGGTTGGGTGATTGTGGAGGCCAAGTCATCTGATGCAGCACTCTCCGTCTTGGTCAAATAGCCCTTACACAGCCTGGAGGTGTGTTTTGGGTCATTGCCCTGTTGAAAAACACATTATAGTGGGACTAAGCGCAAAGCAGATGGGATGGTGTATCGCCTCAGAATGCTGTGGTAGCCATGCTGGTTAAGTGTGCCTTGAATTCTAAATAAATCACAGACAGTGTCACCAGCAAAGCACCCACACACCATCACACCTCCTCCACCATGCTTCACCACACCTATTCCCCAGGCGCTATCATTTGTTGACTTCTGTAACCATAAAAGCCTTGGTTCCATGCATGTTAACATCAGAAGCCTCCTCCCTAAGTTTGTTTTATTCACTGCTTTAGCACACTCCGACCAACCCTAATGTCCTAGCCGTGTCTGAATCCTGGCTTAGGAAGGCCACCAAAAACTCTGAAATTTCCATCCCCAACTACAACATTTTCCACCAAGATAGAACTGCCAAAGGGGGTGGGGTCGCAATCTACTGCAGAGACATTCTGCAGAGTTCTGTCATGCTATCCAGGTCTGTGCCCAAACAGTTTTAGCTTCTTTTAAAAATCCACCTTTCCAGAAATAAGTCTCTCACCATTGTCACTTGCTATAGACCCCCCTCAGCCCACAGTTGTGCCCTGGACTCCATATGTGAATTGATTGCCCCCCATCTATCTTCAGAGTTCGTACTGTTAGGTGACCTAAACTGGGATATGCTTAACAGCCCCGGCCGTCCTACAATCTAAGATAGATTCCCTGAATCTCACACAAATTATCAATGAACCCACCAGGTACAACCCCAAATCCGTAAACACGGGCACCTTCATAGATATCATCCTGACCAACCTGCCCTCTAAATACACCTCTGCTGTTTTCAACCAGGATCTCAGCGATCACTGCCTCATTGCCTGCGTGCGTAATGGGTCCGCGGTCAAACGACCACACCTCATCACTGTCAAACGCTCCCTAAAACACTTCAGCGAGCAGGCCTTTCTAATCGACCTGGCCCGGGTATCCTGGAAGGATATTGATCTCATCCCGTCAGTAGATGCCTGTTTATTCTTCAAAAGTGCTTACAGCACCATCTTAAATAAGCGTGCCCCATTCAATGTAGAACTAAGAACAGACATAGCCCTTGGTTCACCCCAGACTTGACTGCCCTTGACCAGCACAAAAACATCCTATGGCGTACTGCATTAGCATCGAATAGCCCCCGCGATATGCAACTTTTCAGGGAAGTTAGGAACCAATATACACAGTCAGTTATGAAAGAAAAGGCTAGCTTTTTCAAACAGAAATTTGCATCCTGTAGCACAAACTCCAGGAGAATAAGAGCACCTCCTCCCAGCTGCCCACTGTACTGAGGCTAGGAAACACTGTCACCACCGATAAATCCATGATAATCGAGAATTTCAATAAGGATTTATCTACGGTTGGCCATGCTTTCCACCTGGCTACCCCTGGGGTTAAGTGAGTGTTGTGTCAAGAAGCAGTACGGCTTGGCTGGGTTGTGTTTCGGAGGACGCACAGCTCTCGACCTTTGCCTCTCCTGAGTCCGTATGGGAGTTGCAGCAATGGAACAGGACTGACTTCCAATTGGATACCATGAAAAAAGGGGGTAAAATTAATATTTTTTTGCAGCAGAGGTAACTCTGGGTCTTCCTTTCCTGTGGCGGTCCTCATGAGAGCCAGTTTCATCATAGCGCTTGATGATTTTTGCAACTGCACTTGAAGAAACTTTCAAAGTTCTTGAAATGTTCCGTATTGACTGACCTTCATGTCTTAAAGTAATGGACTGTTGTTTCTCTTTGCTTATTTGAGATGTTCTTGCCATAATATGGACTTGTTTTTTTACCAAATAGGGCCATCTTCTGTATACCACCCCTACCTTGTCACAACTCAACTGATTGGCTCAAATGCATTAAGAAGGAAAGAAATTCCACAAATTAACAAGGCACACCTGTTAATTAAAATGCATTCCAGGTGACTACCTCATGAAGCTGGTTGAGAGAATGACAAGTGTCAAAACTGTCATCAAAGGCAAAGGGTAGCCACTTTGAATAATCTCAAATGTATTTTGATTTGTTTAACACTTTTTTTGGTTACTACATGATTCCATATGTGCTATTATTCTATAATGTAGAAAATAGTAAAAAATAAAGAAAAACCCTTGAATGAGTAGGTGTGTCCAAACTTTTGACTGGTACTGTATATAAGGTCCCACACTTGACAGTGCATGTCAGAGCAAAAACCAAGCCATGAGGTCGAAGAAATTGTACGTAGAGCTCTGAGACATGATTGTGTCAAGGCACAGATCTGGGGAAGGGTACCAAAACCTTTCTGCAGCATTGAAGGTCCCTCAGACCACAGTGGCCTCCATCATTCTTCAATGGAAGAAGTTTGGAACCACCAAGACTCTTCCTAGAGCTGGCCGCTCAGCCATACTGAGCAATCAGTGGAGAAGGGCCTTGGTCAGGGAGGACAACCATCTCTGCAGCACTCCACCAATCAGGCCTTTATGGTAGAGTGGCCAGACGGAAGCCACTCCTCAGTAAAAGGCACATAACAGCCTGCTTGGACTTTGCCAAAAGGCACCTAAAGGAATCTCAGACCATGAGAAACAAGATTCTCTGGTCTGATGAAACCAAGATTGAATTCTTTGGCCTGAATGCCAAGCGTCACATCTGGAGGAAACCCGACACCATCCCTACAGTGAAGCATGGTGGTGGCAGCACCAGGCTGTGGGGATGTTTTTCAGTGGCAGGGACTGAAAGACTAGTCAGGATCGAGGCAAAGATGAACAGATCAAAGTACAGAGAGATCTTTGATGAAGTCCTGAGTGCTCTGGAGCAGGTTGTAACGTTTGTTCTCCTCCTCGTCTGAGGAGGAGCAGGAATCGGACCAAAACGCAGCTGGTGATGAATACATGTTGATTTATTAAACAAGACGAACACGAAGCACACTTGAATAACTACAAAACAACAAAATGACGTAGACAGACCTGAACATGAGAACTTATAGAACACAAAGAACGCACSAACAGGAACCGACTAAACAAACGAAACAGTCCCGTGTGGTAACAACACTGACACGGAAGACAATCACCCACAAACAAACGGTGTGAACAGCCTACCTTAATATGGTTCTCAATCAGAGGAAACGTAAAAMACCTGCCCCTGATTGAGAACCATATCAGGCTAATTAACAATGAACCTAAACATAGAAACACATAACATAGAATGCCCACCCAGCTCACGTCCTGACCATACTAAACAAAGACAAAATAAAGGAAATAAGGTCAGGAACGTGACACAGGTTATCAAACTAGGGCGGTTCACCTTCCAACAGGACAACGACCCTAAGCACACAGTCAAGACAACGCAGGAGGGGTTTCGGGAAAAGTCTCCGAATGTCCTTGAGTAGCCTAGCCAGAGCCTGAACTTGAACCCGAACGAACATCTCTGGAGACATGAAAATAGCTGTGCAGCGACGCTCCCCATACAACCTGACAGAGCTTGAGAGGATCTGCAGAGAAGAAATGGGACAAACTCCCCAAATACAGGTGTGCCAAGCATACCCAAGAAGACTCAAGGCTGTAATCGTTGCCAAAGGTCCTTCAACAAAGTACTGAGAAAAGGGTCTGAATACTTATGTAAATGTGATATCACAAATTTTTTTTTTTTATAAGTTTGCAAACATTTCTAAAAACCTGTTTTTGCTGTCATGGGGTATTGCGTGTAGATCAATGAGGGGGGGGAACAATTTAATCCGTTTTAGAATAACACTAACATAACAACATTTGGAAAAAGTGGTCTGACAAGAAATATTAGAAATATTAGAAATATTTTTACTGCTCTTTTCTTTACTAATGCAGATTTTTTTTTAAAGATATAGATTTGGGCAACTGGAAAAGTGTTGCAAAAGTGTACAGCTCTCAAAAACATTGTTGCCCTGAATTTAGCTGGGTTTAAGTAGAGAGACTACTTTCTGCCATGCCAACTCATATGTGTGGGTGGGGCTAAGGCTTAAGAGGGTGTGAACTATGCTGAATGGGCTTAAACAAATAAGTGCTCTCTGGGAAGTGTGAAAATCTCTGAAGTCTTTTCTACAACTTGTCTCTTAAGTGATATAAGTTTTTCCTTTTAAAGCAACATAACTTTCCCATGTTTCCTCCAACTATAGTGCATGATATACCATTTAAGTCTGTACTTTCATTAAATGCTAAAAATAAGCAAATCACTTACATTTGATATAAGCCTCAATAGAGAAATCCAAACACAATTGACATCCAAAATGTACAAATAACATCTGTATAACATTTAGTTTCTCTGAGGCTTTTCTGTTTAAGGTTAGTCCAATGGACCGACTGATCTAGTCATCAGCACATGCCTACGCTGGGAATAACACTGATCAGCCAATTGAGCTTAGTGTCAGGCTACATCTTTTTATGTTGGGGTTGTTTTTGCTTAATGTATTGTGTACTAACAAAAGRCACACTTCAAACATTACCACCAAGTACATAAGCCATTGATTGTGCTTCACCGTACAGTAAAACAAAAATTTGAATCATGTCATATTTGAGTGTTAAAGGATTTTGAACATGTTTCTGATAAGGGCCCATGATATTCATGAAAGCCTACCCTACGGTGTCATAGGAAATGAAGAGGAAAGGAAAGAAGACCTAGGACAGTTTCTGTCAGCAGTTCCTTAGCGTGTGAAATACCAAGGTTATTATTTCTGTCACTTTCTCACCACTGACAGAGAGAAAGGACTGTAGCTGGAACACAGACAGTCAGGGCCTGGGTTCTATGAGCAGGATTTTGTCAGTCAGTCAGAGCCTGGGTTCTTTTGTCAGCAGATAACACTGCCCAGATGACAGACAGGTCACCTTATTTTGTCATCTGAGAGCAATAGAGGGAGATCTTCTGGAAGTACCCAAACTATGGAAAGAGGGAGTAGAATGATAGGAGAGCAGAGATAAGATAGACAGGAGAGCATAAATAGAAGGATAGAAAGCGACAGAGGATAATATCTTCTGGGCGCCAATTAGTGGAAGTATTGGGTAGCACTAGCATGAATGGAGACATTCTTTTTTTTTTTTTTTTTCACCTTTATTTAACCAGGTAGGCCAGTTGAGAACAAGTTCTCATTTACAACTGCGACCTGGCCAAGATAAAGCAAAGCAGTGCAACAAAAACAACAGTTACACAAACAAACGTACAGTCAATAACACAGAAGAAGAGAAAGATTTTTCTATTTATGTACAGTGTGGGCAAATGTAGAGGAGTAGGGAGGTAGGCACTAAATAGGCCCTAGATGTGAAAATAATTACAATTTAGCATCAATACTGGAGTGATAGATGTGCAGATGATGATGTGCAAGTAGAGATACTGGGGTACAAAAGAGCAAAAGGGTAAGTAATAATATGGGGATGAGGTAGTCAGGTGTGCTATTTACAGATTGCTGTGTACAGGTACAGTGATCGGTAAGCTGCTAAGATCAGCTGATGCTTAAAGTTAGAGAGGGAGATATAAGACTCCAGCTTCAGAGATTTTTGCAATTCGTTCCAGTCATTGGCAGCAGAGAACTGGAAGGAAAGGCAGCCAAAGGAAGTGTTGGCTTGACCAGTGCAATATACCTGCTGGAGCGCGTGCTACGGGTGGGWGTTGCTATGGTGACCAGTGAGCTGAGATAAGGCGGGGCTTTACCTAGCAAAGACTTATAGATGACCTGGAGCCAGTGGGTTTGRCGACGRATATGWAGYGAGGGCCAGCCAACGAGAGCATACAGGTCGCAGTGGTGGGTAGTATATGGGGCTTTGGTGATAAAACGGATGGCACTGTGATAGACTACATCCAGTTTGCTCAGTAGAGTGTTGGAGGCTATTTTGTAAATGACATCGCCGAAGTCAAGGATCGGTAGGATAGTCAGTTTTACGAGGGTATGTTTGGCAGCATGAGTGAAGGAGGCTTTGTTGCAAAATAGGAAGCTGATTCTAGATTTAATTTTGGATTGGAGATGCTTAATGTGAGTTTGGAAGGAGAGTTTACAGTCTAACCAGACACCTAGGTATTTGTATTTGTCCACGTATTCTAAATCAGATCCGTCCAGAGAAGTGATGCTGGATGGGCGGGCAGGTGCGGGCAGCGATCGGTTGAAGATCATGCATTTAGTTTTACTTGCATTTAAGAGCAGTTAGAGGCCACGGAAGGAGAGTTGTATGGCATTGAAGCTCATCTGGAGGTTAGTTAACAGTGTCCAAAGACGGGCCAGAGATATACAGAATGGTGTCGTCTGCGTAGAGGTGGATCAAAGAATCACCAGCAGCAAGAGTGATGTATATCATTGATGTATACAGAGAAGAGAGTCGGCCCGAGAAGTGAATGTTGTGATTGACAGAGTCGAAAGCCTTAGCCAGGTCGATAAATACGGCTGCAAAGTAATGTCTCTTATCGATGGCGGTTATGATGTCGTTTAGAACCTTGAGCGTGGCTGAGGTGCACCCATGACCAGCTCTGAAACCAGATTGCATAGCGGAGAAGGTACGGTGGGATTCGAAATGGTCGGTAATCTGTTTGTTAACTTGGCTTTCGAAGACCTTAGAAAGRCAGGGTAGAATAGATATAGGTCTGTAGCAGTTTGGGTCTAGAGTGTCTCCCCCTGTGAAGAGGGGGATGACCGCGGCAGCTTTCCAATCTATGGGAATCTCAGACGATACGAAAGAGAGGTTGAACAGGCTAGTAATAGGGGTTGCAACCATTTCGACAGATAATTTTAGAAAGAGAGGGTCCAGATTGTCTAGCCAGGCTGATTTGTAGGGGACCAGATTTTGCAGCTCTTTCAGAACATCAGCTATCTGGATTTGGGTAAAGGAGAAATGGTGGGGGCTTTGGCGGGTTGCTGTGGAGGGTGCCGGGCAGTTGACCGGGGTAGGGGTAGCCAGGTGGAAAGCATGGCCAGCCGTAGAGAAATGCTTATAGAATTTTTCCTAATCTTGATTATTGTCCAGTCGTATGGTCGAGTGCTGCAAGAAAAGACCTAGTTAAACTGCAGCTGGCCCAGAACAGAGCGCCACGTCTTGCTCTTCATTGTGGTCAGAGGGCTGATATAAATACTATGCATGCCAGTCTCTCTTGGCTAAGAGTTGAGGAGAAACTGACCGCATCACTTTTTATAATAAACACAAATGTGTTGAAAATCCCAAATTGTTTGCATAGTCAACTTACACAGCTGACACACACTTACCCTACCAGACATGCCACCAGGGGTCTTTCCACAGTCCCCAAATCCAGAACAAATTCAAGAAAGTGTACAGTATTATATAGAGACATTATTGCATGGAACTTTGTTCCATCTCATACTGCTCAAATAAACAGCAAACCTGGATAAAAAAAAAAACTTGTGCTACATGTGCTTTAAAAAAAAATAAATGCAAATGTATTAAAAATAAAAACAGAAATACCTTATTTACATAAGTATTTAGACCCCTTGCTGAGACTCGTAATTGAGCTCAGGTCATCCTGTTTCCATTGATCATCCTTGAGATGTTTCTACAACTTGATTGGAGTCCACCTGTGGTAAATTCCAATTGATTGAACATGATTTGGAAAGGCACACACACCTGTCGATATTAGGTCCCACAGTTGACAGTGCATTAGAATAAGGCTGTAATATAACAAAATGCAGAAAAAGTAAAGGGGTCTGAATACTTTCCAAAGGCACTGTGCATTTAAAAAAAAAAAAGCACATGTAGCCTACTTATCAATAAATACACACACCATCTAGCAAAAACCAAGCCATGTGGTCGAAGGAATTGTCCGTAGCGCTCCGAGACAGGATTGTGTCTTAGGCACAGATCTAGGGAGGGGTACCAAAACATTTCTGCAGCATTAAAGGTCCAAGAACACAGTGGCCTCAATCATTCTTAAAAACCACCAAAACTCTTCCTAGAGCTGGCTGCCTGGCCAAACTGCGCAATCAGGGAGGTGACCAAGCACCCGATGGTCACTCTGACAGAGCTCTAGAGTTCCTCTGTGGAGAAACTTTCAGAAGGACAACAATCTCTGCAGCACTCCACCAATTAGTCCTTTATGGTACCATGGCCAGATGGAAGCCCGCTTAGACCTTGCCAAAAGGCACCTTACGACTCTCAGACCATGAGAAACAAGATGATCTGGTCTGATGAAACCAAGATTGACCTCTTTGGCCTGAATGCCAAGCATCATGTAAGGAGGAAACCTGGCACCATCCCTGACAATGCATCCGCCAAAACATGAAGCATGGTGGTGGCAGCATCATGCTGTGGGGATGTTTTTCAGCGGCAGAGACTGGGAGACTAGTCAGGATCGAGGCAAAGATGAACAGATGAAAGTGCAAAGAGAGATTATTGATGAAAACCTGCTCCAGAGCACTCAGGACCTCAGACTGGGGGCGAAGGTTCACTTTCCAATAGGACAACGACCCTAAGCACACAGCCAAGACGACGCAGGAGTGGCTTCGGGACAAGTCTCTGAATGTCCTTAAGTGGCCCAGCCAGAGCCTGGACTTGAACCGGATCGAACATCTCTGGAGAGACCTGAAAATAGCTGTGCAGCAATGCTCCCCATCCAACCTGACAGAGCTTGAGAGGATCTGCCGAGAAGAATGGGAGAATCTCCCCAAATACAGGTGTGCCAAGCTTGTAGCGTCATACCCATGAAGACTCAATGCTGTAATCACTGCCAAAGGTGCCTCAAAAGGACTGAGTAAGGGGTTCGAATACTTAGTGATATCAGTTTTTTGTAATACATTTGCAAAAATGTATAAAAACCAGTTTTTGCTTTTTCATTATGGGGTATTGTGTGCAGATTGATGAGGGACAAACAATTTAATCCATTTTATAATAAGACTAACGCAACAAAATGTGTAAAAAGTCAAGGGGTCTGAATACTTTCCAAAGACACTGCATGTAGTTCTGTCCTTGAGCTGTTCTTGTCTATTAATTTACTGTATAATGTCATGTTTCATGTAGACCACAGGAAGAGCAGCTGCTGTTTTTGCAACAGCTAATGGGGAACCTAAAAAAATACCAAAAAAGTGGATTATTGTTTAAACTAACGGCTATCAAACAATAAGCATCCAAACAAATAGTAAATAATGTGCCATTTGTGCACAAACAAAAACATTGCCACCTAGTGACTCAGACACTTCAGAACCATTACATTATTCAGAGCAGAGCCACACAAGGCACTCCACTGTTACTGTTAAGCTGTTACCAGCCTAGCGCTGGAAGCACAGTATGAGTAGAGGCAGAAACAATAATTTCGCTCTAGCATGGAAAATACAGCCGCTTCACAAACACGAATAGGGGCTGTATTCATGAAGTGTCTCAGAGTAGATCAGTTTATCMATTTATATCATAATTAGCCTACATGGACAACGGGGACCTGATCCTAAATCACCACTCCCTACTTGGACGCTTTATGAAAATGGGCGCAGAAAAAAAAGTGTTTGAGAGATGGTGGGAGTGAAGAGGATATCTTACCCGAGCGAGGACCTCGAACTCTGGGGCAAAGTGCTGGCATGGTCCACACCACGGAGCATAGAAGTCCACCACCCAGTGATCCTTCCCTCCCATCACCTTGTTCCTGAAGTCATCTGGAGTCAGATCCACTGACGCTCTTGGAAGAGTGCTAAGACAAAGACAGACTGCATAAATTCCTTTGTTAAATACAAATCAGATACAAATATTCCTCTAATAATGATTGTTAAAAGGCTAGGACAGGCTAACATCAGAAACACACTGGAGAGAACATACCCCATAGCCCAGACTTTGAGAGAGTGAGCATCTCGATGCCAGCCGTTGTAACTCCTGGTGAGAGAAATAAAAACAGCACTCATATTTACAACATAACTTAAGGTAAACTTTACAATATGTAAGCAACATGTAAACTTTAAAACATGAAAACTTAATATAAAGTATACAGAATGTGACCTGTACAACATGTAAAGCCTACAGTGGTAGGCCTGATCACCAACAACGACGAGACGGCCTACAGGGAGAAGGTGAGGGCCCTCGGAGTGTGGTGTCAGGAAAATAACCTCGCACTCAACGTCAACAAAACAAAGGAGATGATTGTGGACTTCAGGAAACAGCAGAGGAAGCACCCCCAATCCACATCGACGGGCCAGTAGTGGAGAAGGTGGAAAGTTAAGTTCCTCGGCGTACACATCATGGACAAACTGAAATGGTCCACCCACACAGACAGCGTGGTGAAGAAGGTGCAACAGCGCCTCTAAAACCTCTGGAGGCTTAAGAAATTTGGCTTGTCATCAAAAACACTCAAACTTTTACAGATGAACAATTGAGAGCATTCTGTCGGGCTGTATCACCGCCTGGTACGGCAACTGCTCCGCCCACAACCACAAGGCTCTCCAGAGGGTAGTGAGGTCTGCACAACGCATCACCGGGGGCAAACTACCTGCCCTCCAGGACACCTACATCACCCGATGTCACAGGAAGGCCAAAAAGATAAATCAACGAAAAACAACCACCCGAGCCACGGCCTGTTCACCCCGCTATCATCCAGAAGGCGAGGTCAGTACAGGTGCATCAAAGCTGGGACCAAGAGACTGAAAGAAGCTGTTTATCTCAAGGCCATCAGACTGTTAAACAGCCATCACTAACATCATACTGACTGAAATCTCTAGCCACTTTAATAATTAAAAATTGGATGTAATAAATGTATCACTAGTCCCTTTAAACAATGACACTTCATATAATGAGTAATGTAGGGTATGTAAACATCTCATATGTCCAGTTAAAGTCAGAAGTTTACATACACCTTAGCCAAATACATTTAAACTCAGTTTCACAATTCCTAACATTTAACACTAGTAAAAAGTCCCTGTCTTAGGTCAGTTAGGATCACCATCACCACTTTATTTTAAGAATGTGAAATGTCAGAATAATAGTAGAGAGAATGATTTATTTCAGCTTTTATTTCTTTCATCACATTCCCAGTGGGTCAGAAGTTTACATGCACTCAATTAGTATTTGCTAGCATTGCCTTTAAATTGTTTAACTTGGGTCAAACGTTTCAGGTAGCCTTCCACAAGCTTCCCACAATAAGTTGGGTGAATTTTGGCCCATTCCTCCTGACAGAGCTGGTGTAACTGAGTCAGGTTTGTAGGCCTCCTTGCTCGCACACACTTTTTCAGTTCTGCCCACAAATTAATGGGCTTGAGGTCAGGGCTTTGTGATGGCCACTCCAATACCTTGACTTTGTTATCCTTAAGCCATTTTGCCACAACTTTGGAAGTATACTTGGGGTCATTGTCCATTTGGAAGACCCATTTGCGACCAAGCTTTAACTTCCTGACTGATGTCTTGAGATGTTGCTTCAATATATTCATCAGACCAGAGGACATTTCTCCAAAAAGTACGATCTTTGTCCCCATGTGCAGTTGCAAACCGTAGTCTGGCTTTTTTGTGGCGGTTTTGGAGCAGTGGCTTCTTCCTTGCTGAGCGGCCTTTCAGGTTATGTCGATATAGGACTCGTTTTACTGTGGATATAGATACATTTGTACCCGTTTCCTCCAGCATCTTCACAAGGTCCTTTGCTGCTGTTCTGGGATTGATTTGCACTTTTCGCCGCAAAGTAAGTTAATCTCTAGGAGACAGAATGCGTCTCCTTCCTGAGCGGTATGACGGCTGCGTGGTCCCATTGTGTTTATACTTGCATACTATTGTTTGTACAGATGAACGTGGTACCTTCAGGCATTTGGAAATTGCTCCCAAGGATGAACCAGACTTGTGGAGGTCCACCATTTTTTTTCTGAGGTCTTGGCTGATTTCTTTTGATTTTCCCATGATATCAAGCAAAGAGGCACTGAGTTTGAAGGTAGTCCTTGAAATACATCCACAGGTACACCTCCAATTGACTCAGGCTAATTTGACATMATTTATCAGAAGCTTCTAAAGCCATGACATCATTTTATGGAATGTTCCAAGCTGTTTAAAAGGCACAGTCAACTTAGTGTATGTAAACTTCTGACCCACTGGAATTGTGATACAGTGAGTTATAAGTGAAATAATCTGTCTGTAAACAATTGTTGGAAAAATTACTTGTGTCATGCACAAAGTAGATGTCCTAACCGACTTACCAAAACTATAGTTTGTTAACACGAAATTTGTGGAGTCGTTGAAAAACGAGTTTTAATGACTTGAACCTAAGTGTATGTAAACTTCCGACTTCAACTGTATATACTGTACCATCTACTGCATCTTGCCTATGCCGCACAGCCATCGCTCATCCATATATTTATATGTACATATTTTTATTCATTCCTTTACACTTGTGTGTATAAGGTAGTTGTTGTGAAATTGTTAGATTACTTGTTAGATATTACTGCACGGTCGGAACTAGAAGCATAAGCATTTCGCTACACTCGCATTAACATCTGCTAACCAGGTGTATGCGACCAATAAAATTTGATCAGGAACTGTAAGACTAAGGTCTGAATCAAGCATCTCTGAAACGCTTGTGAAAGGACAGTAAGGTACATACTGGTATACGTCTCGTCGGTTGGCGTTCTGTGGGTAGAGGCGTATCTCAGGGTAGCCTCTGACCCCCTCTCCCTGGCAGAAGGAGTGGTGTTTCTGACAGTCCACCGTCCCCACCATTATCATACCATTGAGCGCCTGAGGAGACATCAGCAGACAGAATACAAATTATTTCACTATAGTGGACGACAATTTAGAAAATCTTGGGAGATTTGTTTGGATTTGTTGGATAGGTGTCATGGATTTGTTGATGACACCTATCCACCGTAGAATGAAATGTGATAATGCTCATACCATATATCTCTATACATCTTTGCTAGATTCAAGGCACCCGATATCCAGAGAACACATCAGTGGAAGCTCGGTTGCTGGGCCTACTGTACCTACCCGTGCCATTCGCCACTCTGGCAGCAGGGTAGATATACCAGTTCTCGCTACAGCCTACTGCACTACCTATCCGTGGCATTCTCCTCAGGCACTCAGGCAGCATGACAGGGACCATACCAGGGGGCATAGAAAGTCCACCATCCTACTGATTACTGCCCAGTGGCCACTGGCTAGCCCCAATCTCTACTACCAAATATCTACTCATGCCACCCTTACCCACCCTACAACCCACTACCTACCTGTGCCCTCCTCTACCCAGCCACACCAGGGAGTATAGACGTCTACCATCCTTCTACCTAAGTACCTACTCTCTACACCCTCCTGCCAACAGCCTACTCTCTCCAGCCGGTCTACAACCTACTGCCTCCTACTTACCAGCTATCCAGGCTACCCTTCTCCACTCAGGCAGCAGGGCCTGGCAGGGCCCACACCATGGAGCATCTACTGTGTTTTGCTGTGCTTACTTCCTGCAGGAGTTTGGTGGGTGGAGTAGGAGAGGTGGGCGGAGCTGGGAGGGTCATCAGTGCCGATGGGGCACACCTGTGAAAGCTCAGCTGTAGCATAAAGCCACTGTTTCCTCATTCAGCAAGAGATTCCTCTCTCCATGCATACCTTTGGTTGTTTCATTGTGGCTTTGGCAGTTTACACCTAATTTACTGACCGTCATGCCGCATCTGATTATTGTTGTGTGTGTTTACTTTATCTATGTAATAAATTAATTTTGTTATTCCTTTACTCAGTGTGTGGTTTCCCATTGTTACAATCTTGAGCCAGGTTGTAACAATAGAAATCCACCATCCTACTGCCCAGGGCCTCCTGCCCTATAGAACCAGTACCTACCCGTGCCATCCTCCTCCACTCAGGCAGCAAGGCCTGACAGGGCCCACACCATGGGGCATAGAAGTCCACCATCCAGGTCTCACTGTGTTTCCTCCTCTTTACCAGCTCAGCAAAGCTGTCTTGGTCCATGGTCACCACCGTGGGGTTGACCAAGTCCTGGAAAAGTGGGGAGAATCAGGTGTCACTAAAGTAGGGCTCTATTGTATAAAGTGCCTGAAAATTCAGAACCATTGTCAATTGGGCTTCCGAGTGGCACAGCGGTCTAAGGCAAGGCATCCCAGTGCTTGAGGAGTCACTACAGACACCTTGGTTCACCCAGGCTGTATTACAACCGGCCGTGATTGGGAGTCCTAATGGGCGGCGCACAGTTAGCCCAGCGTCGTCCGGGTTTGGCCATCATTGTAAATAAGAATTTGTTCTTAACGGACTTGCCTAGTTAAAGGTTAAATAAAAAATGAATTGAGTGGTACAGTAACCATATGCTGAGTCTTAGTTTTAAACCTCTCTGGTGCTATAAGCACTGGCTCGCAAGGAGACTGCACCATACTGCAAACTAGGCTAATTGTAACTTCTCGGGTTAAGTGCCTCACTCGAGTAAGGCACTTAACCCTAATTGTTCCTGTAAGTCACTCTGGATAAGAGCATCTGCTAAATGACTAAAATGTAAAAACACTGACTGCCATCTGTACGTTATCACTTAGAGGCTGAAGGGCTGCAGCGGAGAGACAGGACTAAGGATTAATGTCGGTAACCAGGATCGAAAATATATATATTTTTAAATCACTAGATAGGACATGATACAGACCCTGCAGTGTCTCACCACACACACACACACACACACACACACACACACACACACACACACACACACGACAGGGCTGGAGTCATGGCCCTAGCACAGCTATACGCCACACAGCTAGAGAGGAATGATAGCCCTACGCCTTACTACGACACAGCCAGAGGAATGATAGCCCTACGCCTTACTACGACACAGCCAGAGGAATGATAGCCCTACGCCTTACTACGACACAGCCAGAGGAATGATAGCCCTACTACGCCTGTATGCCATACAGCCCAGTGGAAATCAGTAAGACAAAGGCTTTGCCGATATGTGTAAGTCATACTAAGTTCCTTGAATGAAACAAATATTATTTAGTTCAATCATAAAATAAAATGTCACGTGCTGAATACAACAAGTGTAGACTTCACTGTGAAATGATTACTTATGAGCCCTTTCCCAACAATGCAGTTAAAAAGTAACTAGATAAAAGAAAATAGTAATAATAATAAGGCCATATACAAGGAGTACCGTTACCGGGTGAATGTATTGGGGTACGAGGTAGTTGGGGTGATTGAGTCGGGTAATATGTACGTGTAGGTAGGGGGTGAAAGGCATACAGTCTGGGTTGCTGCTTAATTAACGGTAGAAGCTGTTCAGGAGCCTTTTGGTCCCCAACTTGGCGCTCCTGTATCACTTGCTGTGCGGTAGCAGAGAGAACAGACTGACTTGGGTGGCTGGAGTCTGACAATTTTTAGGGTCTTCCTCTGACACCGCCTGGTATAGAGGTCCTGGATGGCAGGGAGCTCGGCCCCAGTGATGTACTGGGTTGATCGCACTACTCTCTGCAGTGCCTTGCTTGTGGCTGTAGAACGTTTTAAAGGGGGGGGGGGGGGGGGGTTGTCATGCCCTCTTCATGACTGTTAGTGTGTTTGGACCATGACAGGTCCTTAGTGATGTGGATGGATGCCGAGGAACTTGGAAGTTCTCGACCGTCTCCACTACAGCCCCGTTGATGTGAATGGAGGCGTGCTGGGCCCTCCGTTTCCTGTAGTCCACGATCAGCTGCTTTGTCTTGTTGAGGGTGAGGTTGTTGTCCTGGAATGACACTGCCAGGTCTCTGACCTCCTCCCTGTAGGCAGCATCATCGTCTGTGATCAAGCCTACCACAATCAGCAAACTTTATGTGTTGGAGTCGGGCCACATAGACGTAGGTGAACAGGGAGTACAGAAGGGGGCTAAGCACGCACCCCTGAGGGGCCCCTGTGTTGAGGGTCAGCGTGGTAGATGTGTTACCTACCCAAACCACCGGAGGGCAGCCCGTCATTAAGGTCAGTATCCAATTGCCGAGGGATGTGTTTAATCCCAGGGTTCTTAGCGATGAGCTTGGCGTTGAACGCTGATCCGTAGTCAATGAACAGCATTCTCAGGGCGGTATGCAAGGGTGTCTGGAATAATGGTGTGTGTTGATGGGAAACATGAGCAGCCTTTCAAAGCATTTCATGGCTACAAATGTGAGTGATACAGGGCAATACTCCTTTAGACAGGTTACCTTCGTGTTCTTGGGCACGGGGACTATGGTGGTTTGCTTGGAACATGTGGGTATTACAGACTGGGTCAGGGAGACGTTGAAAATGTGAGTGAAGACACTTGCTAGTTGGTCAGCGCATGCTCCGAGTACGTTTCTTGTTAATCCGTCTGGCCCTGCGGCCTTGTGAATGTTAGACCTTTTTAAAACAGTTTTACTCACATCGGCTACAGAGCGTGCGATCCCACAGTCGTCTGGAACAGCTGGTGCTCTCATGCATGGTTGTGTTGCTTGCCTTGAAGCGAGCATAGAAGGTATTTAGCTCGTTGGGTAGGCTTGCGTCACTGGGCAGCTCGTGGTTGGGTTTGCCCCTCTGACGAGCGTCAGAGGCGGTGTGGTAGGATTCGAGCTTAGTCCTGCATTGTCACTTTGCCCATTTGATGGTTCGTTGGAAGACACAGTGGGATTTCTTATAAGCGTCCCTCCACTTTTCTGGGAAGGCTTTCCACTAGATGTTGGAACACTGCTGAGGGGACTGGCTTCCATTCAGCCACAAGAGCATTAGTGAGGTCGGGCACTGACATTGGGTGTTTAGGCCTGGCTCGCAGTCGTCATTCCAATTCATCCCAAAGGTGTTCGATGGGGTTGAGATCAAGGCTCTGTGTATGCTAGTCAGACCATTATTCCTCCACTATGCAGTCGGGCAGGTAGCATTCTCCTGGCATCTGCCAAACCCAGATTCATCCGTCAGACTGCCAGATGGTGAAGCGTGATTCCTCACTCCAGAGAACATGTTTCCACTGCTCCAAAGTCCAATAGCTTTACACCGCTCCAGCCGACGCTTGGCATTGCGTGTGGTGATCTTCGGCTTGTGTGCGACTACTCGGCCATGGAAACCCATTTCATGAAGCTCCTGACAAACAGTTATTGTGCTGACGTTGCTTCCAGAGGCAGTTTGGAACTCAGTAGTGAGTGTTGCAACCGAGGACAGATGATTTTTAAGCGCTACATCACTCGGCAGTCCTGTTTTGTGAGCTTGTGTTGCCTACCACGTCGCAGCTGAGTCGTTGTTGCTCCTAGACGTTGCCACTTCACAATAACAGCACTTACAGTACTTACAGTTGACCGGGGCAGCTCTAGCAAGGCAGAAATTTGACAAACTGACTTGTTGGAAAGGTGTGCATCCTATGACGGTGCCACGTTGAAAGTCACTGAGCTCTTCAGTATGGCCATTTTACTGCCAATGTTTGTCTATGGAGATTGCATAAAAATGGGGGCCCAGCCATGCAACGCATGTGACTGAAATAACCGAATCCACTAATTTGAAAGGGTGTCCATATACTTTTGTATACATAGTGTATTCCAATCTGTGCTAGCAAAACAGTCCAGTAGCTTAGCGTGTGCTTTAAAATCGGAACACTTACGTATTGAGCGCATCACTGGAACTTTGTGTTTGAGTTTTTGCTTGTAAACGGGAATTAAGAGGATGGAGTTATGGTCAGATTTTCCAAATGGAGGGCAAGGGAGAGTTTTGTATGAGTGTGTGTGTGTGGAGTAACTGTGATCTCGAGTTAGCCTCTAGTTCCACAGGAGACATGCTGGTAGAAATGAGGTAAAACAGATGAGTTTCCCTGCATTAAAATGCCTAGCCACTAGGAGCGCTGCATCTGGATGAGCATTTTCTTGTTTGCTTATGGCCTTATACAGCTCGTTGAGCGCAGTCTTAGTGCCGGCATCGGTTTGTGGTGGTAAATAGACGGCTATGAATAATATAGATAAGCTGTAGACCACACCATCTACCAATAGTTTATCATGAGGTATTCTACCTCATGCGAGCAATACCGCGAGACTACTTTAATATTAGACATCATTATTGACAAATAGACACACCCACCACCTCATCTTAACAAACGTACAGTACCAGTCAAAAGTTGACACCTACTGGTGTTTATTTTTACTATTGTCTACATTGTAGACAACAAAACTATGAAATAACACACATGGAATCATGTAGTAACCCCAAACAGTGTTAAAACAAATCAAAATATATTTGAGATTCTTCATAGTAGCCACCCTTTGCCTTGACAGCTTTGCACACTTGGCATTCTCTAAACCAGCTTCATGAGGTAGTCCACTTGGAATACATTTCAATTAACAGGTGTGCCTTGTTAAAAGTTATTTTGCGGAATTTCTTTTGAGCCAATCAGTTGTGTAGTGATAAGGTTGGTGTGGTATACAGAAGATGGCCCTATTTGGTAAAAGACCTTGCCATAATATGGACTTAATATGAACAACTCAAATATGTAAAAGAGAAACGACAGTCCATCATTACTTTAAGACATGAAGGTCAGTCAATAAGGAACATTTCAAGAACTTTGAAAGTTCTTCAAGTGCAGTCGTAAAAATCATCAAGCCCTATGATGAAACTGGCTCTTATGAGGACCGCCACATGAAAGGAAGACCCAGAGTTAACTTTTGCTGCAGAGGATAAGTGCATTAGAGTTAACTGCACCTCAAATTGCAGCCCAAATAAATGCTTCAGAGTTCAAGTAACAGACATCAACGTCAAGTGTTCAGAGGAGACTGCGTGAATCAGGCCTTCATGTTCAAATTGCTGCAAAGAAAACACTATTAAAAAGGACACCAAATAGAAGAAAATACTTATTTGGGCCAAGAAACACGAGCAATGGACATTAGACCGGTGGAAATCTGTCCTTTGGTTTGACGAGTCCAAATTGGAGATTTTTGGTTCCATCCGCCGTCTTTGTGAGACGCAGAGTAGGTGAACAGATGATCTCTGCATGTGTGGTTCCCACTATGAAGCATGGAGGAGGTGTGATGGTGCTTTATTTAGAATTCAAGGCACACTTAACCAGCATGGCTACCACAGCATTCTGCAGCAATACGCCATCCCATCTGGTTTGCGCTTAGTTGGACTATCATTTGTTTTTCAACAGGACAATGATCCACACACCTCCAGGCCGTGTAAGGGACATTTGACCAAGAAGGAGAGTGACTGAGTGCTGCATCAGATTACCTGGCCTCCACAATCACCCAACCTCAACCCAATTGAGATAGTTTGGATTAGTTGGACTGCAGAGTGAAGGAAAAGCACACAACAAGTGCTCATCATATGTGGGAACTCCTTCAAGACTGTTGGAAAAGCATTCCAGGTGAAGCTGGTTGAGAGAATGCCAAGAGTGTGCAAAGCTGTCATCAATGCAAAAGGTGGCTACTTTGAAGAATCTCATATAATTTTGATTTGTTACACACTTTTTTGGATACTACATGATTCCATATGTTTTATTTCATAGCTGATGTCGTCACTATTATTCTACAATGTAGAAAATAGTAAAACTAAAGAAAAACCCTTGAATGAGTACGTGTCCAGACTTTGACTGGTACTGTAGCTGCTCTGTCCTGCCAATGCACGGAGAAGCCAACCAACTCTATATTACTGAATCTATATTATTGAATCCTTGAATCCAAGATGGTGTAGCAGTTGGATGGCTGTTTTGTCTTGTCCCGTGTAAATAATAGTTTCTCGTTTTTTCCCCGTATATATATTTTAATCTCACTTTCCATCTACGGACTGAATATACTCTCCTTCAACCTGCCTCACCCAATGTGGTACAGATCTGCTATTTTTATACTTTAGAACCGGAACCCCCATCAGAGCTAGCCAGCTAACTATCTACTAGCTAGTAGTCAGTTAGACCGCTAGCAGTGGCTTCACCGTTAACTCGGATGCCAGCCTCAGCTCGGTCAATACCTGCCAGTCTACACAGTGCGATATCAAGCCAGAGCATATCGGACTGCTTTTTCTCTACCACATCTCCGGATTCCTACCGCAAGCTCTGGACCATTACACCGGATCATCGCAGCTAGCTAGCTGCAATCCGAATGGCTACTCCTGGCTAACGCATCTGTCCCGAAGCAAGCACCAGTTAGCCTCGAGCTAGGCCCATCTCCCAGCTAGCCAAAGAGGTCCAACAGCTAATTCTTGAGCTACAATACCTCTTTTGCCAATTGGCATGGACCCTTTATTGCCGACACGGAGCCCCACCGATCCACCACGACTGGTCTGTCGACGTAGTCGTCCAAGGTGGTTTCAACAGTCTTTTCCATTGCGATGTCGCCGAAGCGCCATCTGCTGGTCACTGCCCGCTAGCTTTCTGAATCGCCGTGTCTCCAGCTCACCTAGCGTAGTAGCGACTACTGACCGGCCCCCTGGCTCACCTACTGCTGCTCATTGGACCCTATGATCACTCGGCTACTCATGCCTCTCCCTAACGTCAATATGCCTTGTCTACTGCTGTTTAAGTAAGTTATTGTTTTATTTCACTATAGAGCCCCCAGCCCCGCCCTAAATGCCTTCAATAGCTCTTTTGTCGCACCCTCCATGCATGCGGAGACCTCACCTGGCTTAACTGGTGCCTCCAGAGACACAACCGCTCTCATCGTCACTCAATCCCTAGGTTACCTCCACTGTACTCACACCCTACCATACCCTTGTCTGTACATTATGCCCTGAATCTATTCTACCACGCCCAGAGATCTGCTCCTTTTATTCTCTGTCCCCAATGCACTAGACGACCAGTTCTTATAACCTTTAGCCGTACCCTTATCCTACTCCCCCGGTGATGTAGAGGTTAACCCAGGCCCTGTTGCCCCCAGCACCACACCTATTCCCAAGGTGCTCTCATTTGTTGACTTCTATAACCGTAAAAGCCTTGGTTTCATGCATGTTAGATACAGACGTATATATATTTTTAAACCTGCATATTTAGTTAAAAGAAATTCATGTTAGCAGGCAATATTAACTAGGGCAATTGTGTCACTTCTCGCGTTATGGGTATATGCAACAGTTTGGGCCGCCTGGCTCGTTGCGAACTAATTTGCCATTATTATGACATAACATTGAAGGTTGTGCAATGTAACAGCAATATTTAGACTTAGGGTTGCCGCCCATTCAATAAAATATGGAACGGTTCCGTATTTCCCGGAAAGAATAAACGATTTGTTTTCGAAATTATAGAAATACGAGCCATTGGTCATTAATATGGTCAAATCTAGAAACTGTGTTTATTATATTATAATTACGTCTGATTTGATAGAGCAGTCTGACTGAGCGGTGGTAGGAGGCAGCAGGCTCGTAAGCATTCACTCAAACTTTACTGTGTTTGCCAGCAGCTCTTAGCAATGTTTCCCATGCTTATCTTTGGAGGGAGCTGAAAGTCCGTATTGCCCAGCGACAGCCCCGAAACCTGAAGGATCTGGAGAAGGTCTGTATGGAGGAGTGGGACAAAATTCCTGCTGCAGTGTGTGCAAACCTGGTCAAGAACTACAGGAAACGTATGATCTCTGTAATTGCAAACAAAGGTTTCTGTACCAAAATAGGTTAGTTAAATGCTTTTCTGATGTATAAATACTTATGTCATGCAATAAAATGCAAATTAATTACTTAAAAATCATACAATGTGATTTTCTGGATTTTTGTTTTAGATTCCGTCTCTCACAGTTGAAGTGTACCTATGATAAAAAGTACAGACCTCTACATGCTTTGTAAGTAGGAAAACCTGCAAAATCGGCAGTGTATCAAATACTTGTTCTCCCCACTGTATGTAAAATTCTGGCAAATTAGTTCGCAATGAGCCAGGCTGCCCAAACTGTTCATTACCCTGACTCTGCGTGCAAGAGAAGTGACACAATTTCACCTGGTTAATATTGCCTGCTAACCTGGATTTCTTTTAGCAAAATATGCAGGTTTAAAAATATATACTTCTGTGTATTGATTTAAGAAAGGCAATGTCACAGAAAGGCCAAAAAGATCTAAGGACAACAACACCCGACCCACTGCCTGTTCACCCGCAGCCATCCCGAAGGCGAGGTCATTACAGGTGCATTCAAAACTGGGACTGGAGAAAAACAGCTTCTATCTCGAGGTCATCAGACTGTTAAACTGCCATCACTGGCACGGAGAGGCTGCTGCCTACATACAGAACATGGCCACTTTAATAAATGGAACACGAGTCACTTTAATAATAAAACTTTAATAATGTTTAAATATCTTGCATTACTTATCTCATATGTATATACTGTATTATATACTATCTATTGCATCTTAGCGTATGCGCTCTGATATTGCTCATCCATATATTTATACAGTATATTATTATTCCGTTCCTTTACTTAGATTTGTGTGTATTAGGTTATTTGTTGTGGAATTGTTAGATATTACTTGTTAGATATTGCTGCACTGTCGGAACTAAGAAGCACAAGCATTTCACTACACTCGTAATAACATCTGCTAACCATATTATTTTATTTTATTTTACCGTTATTTTACCAGGTAAGTTGACTGAGAACACGTTCTCATTTGCAGCAACGACTGGGGAATAGTTACAGGGGAGAGGAGGGGGATGAATGAGCCAATTGTAAACTGGGGATTATTAGGTGACCGTGATGGTTGAGGGCCAGATTGGGAATTTAGCCAGGACACCGGGGTTAACACCCCTACTCTTACGATAAGTGCCATGGGGATCTTTAATGACCTCAGAGAGTCAGGACACCCGTTTAACGTCCCATCCGAAAGACGGCACCCTACACAGAGCAGTGTCCCCAATCACTGCCCTGGGGCATTGGGATCTTTGTTTAGACCAGAGGAAAGAGTGCCTCCTACTGGCCCTCCAACACCACTTCCAGCAGCACCTGGTCTCCCATCCAGGGACTGACCAGGACCAACCCTGCTTAGCATATGTATGTGACCAATACAATTTGATTTGATTAACAGAAATCCCATGCATCTTTGTTTCCAAGTTTGAACACTGGAATGTGAGATGTAAACCTGGATTAGGATGATAGAAATCGTCATTATTTCGTTCAATGATTTTTAAAATTATTTCCAGTTGTGTCGTGGTGCCTGGAGAAGTCATTAACCTACTTAAATTTTTCCCCAAATTACCCAGACGGCCTGCCCGGCAAAGGGAAGGCACCCTGTGTGAAATATTATATGAGAAACAGTGATATGCACTCTGAATGACCTAAAATGATAAATCTCAAATTGGTCTTTCACAGTCAGGCCTGTCCCAAGCTGTACTGTGCAATTAGGCTAATAGTAGGCTTACTATTGAAACAGATAAATGAGCCTGTCAGAAAAGAGCATCTCTATATTTTTCCTGTTCCTTAATTGTTTGAAACCTGGACATTCTACTTCATATTAACAGGCATGTCTTACCTTGCTTCATTTGTGGTGGCAGGTAGCCTCGTGGTTAGAGCGTTGGACTTGCAAGATTGAATCCCCGATCTGACAAGGTAAAAATCTGTCGTTCTGCCCCTGAACAAGGCAGTTAACCCACTGTTCCTAGGCTGTCATTGAAAAGAATGTAAGAATTTGTTCTTAACTGACTTGCCTCGTTAAATAAAGGTAAAATAAAAAAAATAGTAGTTTTTAGCCAAAATCCCACCATAGAAACGTGGAGGCAATTATTTTATAAAGACTATGCGTTCTCCTGTTCTATTGGTTTTCTTTAAACTTTATTTCATTGTCTAGCAGGCAAAGGCATTATCCTAGTCATATTAGCAACCCATGACAGTTGTTGCATCTTTAGATCTCCCATCTTTCTAAATTTCTAATGGATATTTCTATCTCTGTCGATGAAACCGCTCCCATGTGAGGTGAACATTTTAGAAGGGTGTTTTCTTGCAAATTGCATTTTGGAACATTAGTGGGTAGGCCTACTGCCGTGCAGATGGCTGCACCTAAAATATAAATAAATCATAGTTCACCATCATTTTAGGCTAAATATTCTGATCTGTTCCATGAACCTTATTAATTGATACTAATATACCTCCACTAGACCACTACACTACTTTGATATGCATTGTGAGTATAAGCAATGCCCAATGAAAAATAAGTGACCTTGTCAAGGCTGTGGGAAACTGGTGAAAAGGAGTCAGGCACAGGGGAGCTGAGATGCATGGACAAGGTATTTAATAAAGTAAACACCAGAACAAACACAATACAATGGTGCAGGAAAAATACCGGAACCATGAATAAACGGGCGTAACAACAAAACCCGGCAACAATAATACCAGCCGTCAGAATCATAGCCTGACAATAAAACAAACACGCACACAAACATGGGGAAACCAGAGGGTTAAATAATGAACATGTAATGAGGGGAATTGAAACCAGGTGTGTAGAAAACAAAGCCAAAACAAATGGAAAATGAAAAGTGGATCAGTGATAGCTAGAAGGCCGGTGACGTCGACCGCCGAACGCCGCCCGAACAAGGAGAGGGACCGACTTAAGTCGTGACAGACCTGCATATACCCTCCACTACGCCACTGATTATTTATGTTTTAAACAGGGTGGTTTGAGCCCTGAATGCTGATTGGCTGAAAGTAGTGGTATATCAGACTGTATACCACTGGTATGACAAAAAACAAAACAATGTTTTACTGTTCAAATTATGTTGGTAGCTATTTTATAATAGCAATAAGGCACCTTGGGTGTTTGTGGTATATAGTATGGCCAATACATCACTGCTAATGGCTATATCCAGGCACTCCGCAACCACACCTCCTTATTGCTTAATAAGGCCCTACACCAAGTGTCAACCTCATTCCACGGAGAGCCCAGTGTCACTAGACAATCAGGTGAGGGGAGTTCCTTACTAATCAGTGACTTTAATTCATCAACCAAGGGAGGAGCGAAAACCTGCAGACACTCGGTCCTCTGTGGAATGAGTTTGACACTGTAACGGCAGCCTTCCCTCTCTTCACGAGAAGAGAGGGTGTAACAGGGATCGGACCAAGACGCAGCGTAGTTGGTGCTCAACATATTTAATAATGATAAACAGTGAACACTTAACAATTACAAAATARCAAAATGTGGCAAACCGATACAGTCCTAGCTGGTGCAGAGAAAACACAGAGACAGGAAACAACCACCCACMAACCMCAACACAAAACAAGCCACCTATATATGATTCCCAATCAGAGACAACACAAAACACCTGCCTCTGATTGAGAACCATATTAGGCCAAACATAGAAACAGACAAACTAGACACACAACATAGAATGCCCACCCAGCTCACGTCCTGACCAACACTAAAACAAGTAAAACACACAAGAACACTGGTCAGAACGTGACAGTACCCCCCTCCTGAGGTGCGGACTCCGAACGCACCTGCTAAAACTCTAGGGGAGGGTCTGGGTGGGCATCTGTCCGCGGTGGCGGCTCCGGCSCTGGACGAGGACACCACTCCACCATTGTCTTTGTCCCCCTCCTTAGCGTCCTTTGAGTGGCGACTCTCGCCGCCGACCTTGGCCTAGGAACCCTCACAAAGGGCCCCATCAGACTGAGGAGACAGCTCCGAACCGAGAGGTAGCTTAGGACAGAGAGGTAGCTCAGGACAGAGAGGTAGCTCAGGACAGAGAGGTAGCTCCGGATGAATGGCAGCTCCGGACTGAGTGGCAGCTCCGGACTAAGTGGCAGCTCTGGACTGAGTGGCAGCTCCGGACTGAGTGGCAGCTCATGACTGGAGGGCAGCTCATGACTGGAGGGAAGCTCATGACTGGAGGGCAGCTCATGACTGGAAGGCAGCTCATGACTGGAGGGCAGCTCTGGAGCTTCTGACTGGCTGGGGCTCTGGCAGTCCTGACTGGCTGGCGGCTCTGGCAGTTCCTGGCTGCGGACGGCTTCTAGCGGTCCTGACTGACGGAGCGGCTCTAGGGCTCCTGACTGACGGACGGCTCTAATGGCTCGGGACAGACGGGCGGCTCTGACGGCTGCGGGACAGACGGGCGGCTCAGATGGCGCTGGGCAGCGGCATCAGACGGCGGCAGCGGCATCTCAGACGGCGCTGGGCAGGCAGGCAGTCAGACAGGCGCGGGGCAGGCAGGCAGCTCAGACGGCGCTGGGTAGGCAGGCAGCTCAGACGGCGCTGGGCAGGCAGGCAGCTCAGACCTGCTGAGGCGCACAGTAGGCCTGGTGCGTGTTGCCGCTGGTGGTACCGGTTTGTAGACACACACCTCAAGGCTAGTGCGGGGAGCAGGAACAGGCACACTGGATCTCGAGGCGCACTATACACCTGGTGCGTGGTACGCGGCACTGGTGGTACCGGGCTGAGGGCACGCACCCTCAAGGCGAGTGCGGGGAGAAGGAACAATGCGTACAGGGCTCTGGATACGCACAGTAAGCTCGGTGCGTGGTGCCGGAACTGTGGTACGGGCTGGAGACATGCACCACAGGGAGAGTGCGTGGGGAGGAACAGAGTTCTGGAGACAGCACAGGAGCCTGGTGCGTGGTGTAGGCACTGGTGTTACTGGGCTGGGGCGAGGAGGTGGCGCCGGATATACCGGACCGTGAAGGCGTACAGGAGCTCTTAAGCACCGAGCCTGCCCAACCTTACCTGGTTCAATGCTCCCGTGCCAGGCCAGTGCGGCGAGGTGGAATAGTCCGCACTGGGCTGTGCTGGCGAACCGGGGACACCTTGCGTAAAGCTGGTGCCATGTACACCGGCCCGAGGAGACGTACTGCAGACCGATATGTTGAGCCGGCTTCATGGCACCTGGCTCGATGCCCACTCTAGCCCGGCCGATACGTGGAGCTGGGATGTACGCACCAGGCTAAGCACACGTACAGGAGACACCGTGCGCTTTTCCGCACAACACGGTGTCTGCCCGTACTCTCGCTCTCCCGGCAAGCGCGGGAAGTTGGCGCAGGTCTCCTACCTTACTTCGCCACACACTCCCTTTAGCCCCCCCCCCCCCCCCACGGATATTCAACCATCACAGCACTTACACAAATGGTGATGATTGGCTGAGAGAAATTGATAACAAAAGATTGTGGGGACCGTTTTGTTAGACTTCAGTGCGTCTTTTGACATTATTGATCATAGTCTGCTGCTGGAAAACTAATGTGTTATGGCTTTACAACCCCTGCTATATTGTGGATAAAGAGTTACCTGTCTATAGAACACAGAGGGTGTTCTTTGATGGAAGCCTCTCCAACATACCAGGTAGAATCAGGCATTCCCCTGGGCAGCTGTCTAGACCCCTTTCATTTTTAAATTCTTTACTAAGACATGCCACTGGCTTTGAGTAAAGCCAGTGTGTCGATGTATGGCAGATGACTCAACACTATACATGTCAGCTACTAAAGCAACTGAAATGACTGCAACACTTAACAAGAGCTGAAGTTAGTTTCAGAATGGGTGGCAAGGAATAAGTTAGTCCTAAATATTTCAAAAACTAAAAGCATTGTATTTGGAACAAAACACTCACTAAACCCTAAACCTCAACTAAATCTTGTAGTAAATAATGTGGAAATTGAGAAAGTTGAGGGGCTAAATTGCTTGGAGTATCCCTGGATTGTAAACTGTCATGGTCAAAACATATTTGATACAACAAATCAGATCAAATTTTATTTGTCACATGCGCCGAATACAACAGTCAAATGCTTATTTACCAGCCTTAACCAACAATGCAGTTTTAAGGAAAATATCCCCCCCCCCCCCCAAAAAAAAGTAAGAACAAGAATAAAATATTACGAAGGCGCAGTAAATAACAATAGCGGGGCTATATACAGGGGGTACTGGTACAGAGTCAATGTGCCGGGGCACCGGTATCGAGATAATTGAGTTAATATGTACATGTAGGTAGAGTTATTAAAGTGACTATGTATAGATAATAACAGAGAGTAGCAGCAGCGTAGAAGAGGGTGGGGTGGGGGGGCAATGAAAATAGTCCGGGTTGCCATTTGATTAGCTGTTCAGGAGTCTTATGGCTTGGGGGTAGAAGCTGTTTAGAAGCCTCTTGGACCTAGACTTGGCGCTCCGGTACTGCTTGCCGTGCAGTAGCAGAGAGAACAGTCTATGACTAGGGTGGCTGGAGTCTTTGACAATTTTTATATATTTTTATAGAGGTCCTGGATTGCAGGAAGCTTGGACCCAGTGATGTACTGAACCATATGCACTACCCTCTGTAGTGCCTTGTGGTCGGAGGCCGAGCAGTTGCCATACCAGGCAGTGATGCAACCAGTCAGGATGCTCTCGATGGTGCAGCTGTAAAACCTTTTAAGGATCTGAGGACCCATGCCAAATCTTTTCAGTCTCTTGAGGGGAAATAGGTTTTGTCATGCCCTCTTCACGACTGTCTTGGTGTGCTTGGTCCATGTTAGTTTGTTGGTGATGTGGACGCCAAGGAACTTGACGCTCTCAACTTCAACTTCAAATCATCTCCTTTGTCTTGATCACGTTGAGGGAGAGGTTGTTGTCCTTGCACCACACGGTCAAGATTATGACCTCCCTATAGGCTGTCTCATCATTGTCGGTGATCAGGACTACCACTGTTGTGTCATCAGCAAACTTAATGATGGTGTTGGAGTCGTGCCTGGCCATGCAGTCATGAGTGGACAGGGAGTACAGGAGGTGACTGAGCACGCACCCCTGAGGGGCCCCCGTGTTGAGGATCAGCCTGGCGGATATGTTGTTACCTACCCTTGCCACCTGGGGGCGGCCCGTCAGGAAGTCCAGATCCAATTGCAGAGGGAGGTGTTTAGTCCTAGGGTCCTTAGCTTAGTGATGAGCTTTGAGGGCACTATGGTGTTGAACGCTGAGCTGTAGTCAATGAATAGCATTCTCACATAGGTGTTCCTTTTGTCCAGGTGTGAAAGGGCAGTGTAGAGTGCAATAGAGATTGCATCATCTGTGGATCTGTTGGTGCGGTATGCAAATTGAAGTGGGTCTAGGGTTTCTGGGATAATGGTGTTGATGTGAGCCATGACCAGCCTATCAAAGCATTTCATGGCTACAGACATGAGTGCTACGGGTCGGTAGTCATTTAAGCAGGTTACCTTAATGTTCTTGTGCACAGGGACTATGGTGGTCTGCTTGAAACATGTTGGTATTACAGACTCAGACAGGGAGAGGTTGAGAATGTCAGTGAAGACACTTGCCAGTTGGTCAGCGCATGCTCGGAGTACACGTCCTGGTAATCCGTCTGGCCCTGCGGCCTTGTGAATGTTGACCTGTTTAAAGGTCTTACTCACATCGGCTACGGAGAGCGTGATCACATAGTCGTCCGGAACAGCTGATGCTCTCATGCATGTTTCAGTGTTACTTGCCTCGAAGAGAGCATAGAAGTTATTTAGCTCGTCTGGTAGGCTCGTGTCACTGGGCAGCTCTCGGCTGGGCTTCCCTTTGTAGTCTGTAATAGTTTGCAAGCCCTGCCACATCCGACGAGTGTCAGAGCCGGTGTAGTACGATTCAATCTTAGTCCTGTATTGATGCTTTGCCTGTTTGATGGCTCGTCGGAGGGCATAGCGGGATTTTTTATAAGCTTCGGGTTGGAGTCCCGCTCCTTGAAAGCGGTAGCTCTACCCTTTAGCTCAGTGAGAATGTTGCCTGTAATCCATGGCTTCTGGTTGGGGTATATACGTACAGTCACTGTGGGGACGACGTCCTTGATGCATTTATTGATAAAGCCAGTGACTGATGTGGTATACTCCTCAATGCCATCGGAAGAATCCCAGAACCCTATTCCAGTCTGTGCTAGCAAAACAGTAGCTAAGATGGGGAGAAGTCGGTCCATAATAAAGCGCTGCTCTACCTTCTTAACAGAACTAACAAGGCAGGTCCTACAGGCTCTCATTTTGTCGCACCAGTACTACATAGAGCCATGATTACATGGAACTTTATTCCAGATCAGGTAACTGATGCAAGCAGTAGAATCAGATTTAAAAAACAGATAAAAATACACCTTATGGAACAGCGGGGACTGTGAAGCAACACAAACATAGGCACAGACACATGCATACACACACATGATAACATACGACCTATACACACACGTACACATGAATTTTGTGTTGTAGATATGTGGTAGAGGAGTAGGGGTCTGAGGGCACACAGTGTGTTGTGAAATCTGTTATGAATGTGTTGTAATGTTTTTAAAATTGTATAACTGCCTTAATTTTGCTAGTCCCCAGGAAGAGTAGCTGCTGCCTGGGCAGATCCATTATAAATACAAATACAACATACAAATACATACATGCTGTTCCTGTGTAAACTACTGGTGATAATAATTACATACAGTCATCAGTGATCTAATCCTACAACCTCATGACACCTTCTTAGTTCTAGGGAGGTGTATTGGTTAGAGATTATGGTTTCATGATTTCTCATAAATGAATCACTCATCTAACCCATCAAACACACACTTTTAATTGACATGCAGCATTCACAAGAGCATACACTCTTCCTCAAACATGCACACAGAGGCAAACATTAATTAAACTTCATTAACTTAAAGGTCTCAACCATATCTATCATTATATTCAGCAACTATTGATGGAACTATTGGAAGAAAATAGTCCAGTTCATCACATTTCATCATTTATCAAATGTACAGTGTAAAGTGAACTAATAAAGTACAGTAGTTATACAATAAAAACAAGACAAAACAGATGTAGTTACTGTACCATTTAGAGATTACTTCTTTAATTGAAAATATACTTACTAAATCAGTGGAAACCTTTGTTGAGACCATGCTGTTTATACTGAGACAGCATAGCGCCAGGCCAGCTGTACCAGTACCACTGCACTGACTCATTACACAAATAACTCTGTTATTGCTAGAAAAAGCCTCTCAAGTGCTCTTGCACAATTCTTAGAGGACACTCGATTACACTGGAACTAGAATGAGCAAAGTATGAGCAAAATTAGCAAAACTCTATTCAGGAGGATTGTAACTGTTTCTTGTAGGCCGGATTGCTACAAGAAAACGCCTCTCAATTTGCACAAGTGCTCTTGCACAATTCCTAGGACAATCGATCACATTGGTATCTCAAACATATAAAAAAAATCTATATTTCAATAATTCAAGGGTTCCAGGATCAGGGTTGGCCTCACCAGCCATAGGCATAATAGCTATGTGAATACATCAATATACACATTGTCAGATAATGTCTAATAGAGACATGACTAATACAGTTCTATACTACAGTTTATCCCAGGTGTTGGCTGCGGTTTCAGAGCCCCTTTGGGCTTGAAGGGCATGTGGTATCTCAGACACTTCCAGAAGTGGCCATTAGGGGACGCAGTAGAGCTGCTCTTTCCAGAGCTGGGCCTCCTCCACCTCAGAGCTCCCTGCTTCCTCCTGATGTAGTGCAGTGACTTGGGCAGGGAAGTGTAGTCCACCTTGCCATCTATCTCCACCAGGACAACCCGGAGGCCATTTTGGATCAAAGCGTCGTACAGGCCAATCTGCTGGTCGTAGCAAGGGCGGTCCTGCGGGCTCTGGTGCAGTGGTAACTGGTCCTCAGGATCCATTTTGGGGTGTAGAGGGGATGCACTCTGGGCTGACAGGATGATGATGAGTCGTCTGCTTCTCCTCATTGTCTCTGAGGTGACATCATGGATCGCTACAGGGAAACATAGGACTTTATTTTGTGAACAGGGACAATGCAGTAGATCAACATTCACATCAATTAAAATGTGTGTGTGTGTGTGTACCTTCCCCAGGGAGGTCATCCCGGCCACTGACAAAAAGTGTGTATCCGTATCGTCTCTCCAACACCTCAGGTAGAACCTGCAGAGCAAACATCTCTGCCCTGGACAACCCATCACCATGGACATAACTGACATAGGCATCATACAGCTTTCCATCTGGTGCTGGAAAAGTAAAGAGGAGAAGAGGAGCGGAGAGGAGAAGAGAAGATAAACATTTTATCCATTATAAATATATATATTTAGAAAATGGCCAGAGACCTTTAAAACTTCTTAAGACTAGGGGACGACATTTTCACTTTTGGATGAATTGGTGCCCAAATTAAACGGCCTCGTACTCTGTCCTAGATCATATGATATGCATATTATTATTACTATTGGATAGAGAACACTCTGAAGTTTCTAAAACTGTTTGAATTATATCTGTGAGTAAAACAGAACTTATATGGCAGGCAAACTTCCAAACAGGAAGTGAAAATTCTGAAATGGGTCGCTGTGAAAGGCATCGCCTATTCAATTGCCTTATATTTATGGATCTGTATGCACTTCATACGCCTTCCACTAGATGTCAACAGGCAGTAGAACGTGGAATGAAGCGTCTAGCCTGATGTGGGACCGAATGAGAGCCTTTGGAGTGACAGGTCAGGCATATTGCCAGTTTTTGGCCATGCACATGGGAATGTGCATGGGAATGTCATGTCCTTGTCTGCAATGCGTTAGATAGACATGAAGAAATGCTCCGTCTGGGACGTTATTGGATATATATGAGAAAAACATCCTGAAGATTGATTCTCAACTGAGTTTGACCAGTTTATTCGATTTGTAATATCACTTTTTGAAGTTTTCGTTCATTAGCGTAAAGTTCTATGGACACGTGAACTACACATGCTAGCCAAAGTTGCTAATTCGACAGAAGTAATGGACATTATAAAACAAAAAAACAATTTATTGTGGAACTAGGATTCCTGGCACTGCATTCTGATGAAAGATCATCAAAGGTAAGGGAATATTTATGTAATTTCGTATTTCTGTTGACTCCAACATGGCGGAGAATGGCTGAGCGCTGTCTCAGATTATTGCATGCTGTGCTTTATACTAAAGTTATTTTTTAAATCTAACACAGCGGTTGCATTAAGAACCAGTGTATCTTTAATTATATGTTAAACATGTATCTTTCATCAAAGTTTATGATGAGTATTTCTGTATTTCACGTGATTCTCTGTAATTACTTTCGCTATTTTGGAGCCATTTCTGAACATGGCGCCAATGTAAAACTACGATTTGTGGCTAGAAATATGCACATCAATCGAACAAAACATAAATGTATTGTATAAATGATGTCATAAGCTGTCATCTGATGAAGTTGTTCAAAGGTTAGTGATTAATTTTATCTCTATTTGTGGGTTTTGTGAAAGCTATCTTTGCTGTGAAAAAAAGGCGGTGTGTTTTTGGATATTGTGGTGAGCTAACATAAATATATGTTGTGTTTTCGCTGTAAACATTAAAAAAATTGGACATGTTGGCTGGATTCACAAGATGTTTATCTTTAATTATATGTACAACATGATTTTTCATCAAGTTTTATGATGAGTATTTCTGTATTTCACATTGCTCTCTGTAATTATTCTGGCTATTTTGGAGCCATTTCTGAACATGGCGCCAATGTAAAACCACGATTTGTGCTATAAATATGCACATAATCGAACAAAACATAAATGTATTGTATAACATGATGTCATATGACTGTCATCTGATGAAGTTGTTCAAAGGTTAGTGATTAATTTTATCTCTATTTGTGGGTTTTGTGAAAGCTATCTTTGCTGTGAAAAAATGGCTGTGTTTTTTGGGATATGGTGGTGAGCTAACATAAATATATGTTGTGTTTTCGCTGTAAAACATTTWAAAAATCRGACATGTTGGCTGGATTCACAAGATGTTTATCTTTCATTTGCTGTATTGGACTTGTGATATCATGAAATTATATTATATCCCTGTGGCGCTAGGCTAGGCTATGCTAGTCAGCGTTTCTGATGACAGTTATCCCGGATCCGGGATGGGTGGTCCAGTTAAGGCCAGGAATCTTTTGTGATCGTGGAAGATCTGTTTACGCACCTCTCTTTTTGGACACTAGGGGGCACAGTCTCCTATAGGCCAGCACCAGGTCCACTTTAAAGAGGCAGCACATCGCTACTCCAAGAACGACCATAGAAAAGGCCAGGCAGAGACACAGGCATGTGTAGAAACCACTCTGATTGGCTAGAAAGGAAGGAAGTGAGCTATGAAGAGGTTATCACATTATATGCTGACTGACAGTAGCTAGTCTAAGTTACTGTAACAATATCAGCACCTTAAATCAAGTCTCTCACAAATGACATGGCCAACGTCCTGTTCAAACACAGACTCTTATGGGTGATTTGAAGTCCTCCATGTTACTTAGGACTGTGTTTGGGATCCTACCTGGTTGGAGCCACAGAAACCCTATGTCCCGACCCAGGGCGTTCGTGGCGATGCAGCTGATGGTCACRTTGAGGAACTCAGGACGGACCTCATAGATAGACAGAGTGGACCGGCCATAGACCCCACTACTCCTATGAAGGCTGAGGTTCAGGTGGTGAGAGAGTGAGATGATCACAGTCACAGTGTAGGACAGAGCTCTACACACATACTCATGCACACGCATGTGTACCCACACACGCAAGCACGCACACAAACACACAGACTGAGATACAGAGTGTATACTACAGTTTTAAAAGAGTACTCACATTGTTGTCTTTGTCACGTTGAGCTGTTTTATGTGGTCAGTATGTCTTCCATCTACCGTCCAGAACATAGAGCTCTCTGACTCTGTACCTTCACCGACCCCCAGAAACGCTGAACACACCAGCTCTACTCTTGAGCCTGCCGTCAAACAGAAAACACTCTTGAGTCAGTGGCTGTGTCATGGCCCTTTTTAGTATTATCTACGAAAAAGCATGATGTCATCATTTCTCACCTGTTTCAACCGTAACGGTTTCTTTTCTGGGATAGGTTACTTGGGGATTCAACAGGACTTTTTCTGCCAATACAAAGACCACACAGGTATGGCAAGATAGTCAAACAAAGCCGTATCGATAACGTACAGGTAAACAGAAATGCTCCAATCCTTAAAAAGTTACAAATCACCTAATTGTAACAAACAGAGAATAACAAATAAATGGAAAATATAAACAATTTACAATTTCACTCTCGGTTGCAGCAACAGAAAGTGTGGTGAGAAGAAATATATGCTCACGGCATAGAAGTGAAAAGGAGGTTTAGCTTTACCTTTGTTGACTTTGAGCTGAGTGCTGTGGGTGGCGGTGTAGTTTCTCCCCTGCAGAGAGAACTCTACCAGGCAGGTATAAACTCCAGCATGGCTCTCAGTAGCATTGACCAACCGGAGCCTCTTCGGACAATCTTCTTCAATGATCGTCTCTCCATGCTTGTCGACAGGACTACAGTCCTGCACATCCCATCAGAGATGCTGTATTTTATTTATTTATTTTATGTCACCTTTATTTAACCAGGTAGGCAAGTTGAGAACAAGTTCTCATTTACAATTGCGACCTGGCCAAGATAAAGCAAAGCAGTTCGACACATACAACAACACAGAGTTACACATGGAGTAAAACAAACATACAATCAATAACACAGTAGAAAAATGTATGTACAGGTGCAGTAATCTGTGAGCTGCTCTGACAGCTGGTGCTTAAACTTCTTAGGGCTGCAATCCCGGTAATGAGATCGATATGACAACAGCCAGTGAAAGTGCAGGGCGCCAAATTCAAACAACAGAAATCTCATAATTAAAATTCCTCAAACATACATGTGTCTTATACCATTTTAAAGGGAATCTTGTTGTTAATCTCACCAAAGTGTCCGATTTCAAATAGGCTTTTCAGCGAAAGCACCACAAACAATTATGTTAGGTAACCACCAACTCACAGAACAATTCAGCCATTTTTCCAGCCAAAGAGAGGAGTCACAAAAAGCACAAATAGAGATAAAATGAATCACTAACCTTTGATGATCTTCATCAGATGACACTCATAGGACTTCATGTTACACAATACATGTATGTTTTGTTTGATGAAGTTCATATTGGCGTGTTACGTTCACTAGTTCCAAAAACATCCAGTGATTTTGCATAGCCACATCGATTCAACATAAATGCTCATCATAAATGTAGATGATAATACAAGTTATACACATGGAATTATAGATATACCTCTCCTTAATGCAACCGCTGTGTCAGATTTCAAAAAAACTTTACGGAAAAAGCAAACCATGCAATAATCTGAGACGGCGCTCAGAACAATAGTCAAATTAGCCGCCATGTTGGAGTCAACAGAAACCAGAAATTACATGATAAATATTCCCTTACCTTTGATGATCTACATCAGAATGCACTCCCAGGAATCCCAGGTCCACAATAAATGCTTGATTTGTTCGATAATGTCCGTTATTTATGTCCAATTAGCTACTTTTGTTAGCTCGTTTGGTAAACAATTCCAAAGTCACGAAGCGCGTTCCCCAAAAGCTGACGAAATGTCCAAAAGTTCAGTAACAGTCAGTAGAAACATGTCAAACGATGTATTGAATCAATCTTTAGAATGTTGTTGACATAAATCTTGAATAACGTTCCAACCGGAGAATTACATTGACTTCAGATGAGGATGGAACAGAGCTCCCTCTCATGTGAACGCGCATGGTGAAAGCATGGTCAGGTCATGGCAGACCTGACTAATTTCCCTCTCATTCGGCCCCCCTTCACAGTAGAGGCATCAGACAAAGTTCTACAGACTGTTGACATATAGTGGAAGCCGTAGAAAGTGAAAACTCATTCACATCTCGCTGTGATTTCAATGGGATCTTGGTTGAAAATCGAACAGCCTCAGAATTTCCACTTCCTGTTTGGATTTTTTCTCAGGTTTTTGCCTGCCATATGAGTTCTGTTATACTCACAGACATAATTAAAACAGTTTTAGAAACTTCAGAGAGTTTTCTATCCAATACTAATTGGATACTAATAATAATATGCATATATTAGCAACTATGACTGAGGAGCAGGCCGTTTACTCTGGGCACCTCTGTGCACCTTTCATCCAAGCTACTCAATACTGCCCCTGCAGCCACAAGAAGTTAAAGCTAGTGAGGGAGATAAGTGTTTCCACTTATTTTTTTGTAGTTCATTCCAGTCATTGGCAGCAGAGAACTGGAAGGAGAGGCGGCCAAAGGAAGAATTGGTTTTGGGGGTGACCAGAGAGATATACCTGCTGGAGCGCGTGCTACAGGTGGGTGCTGCTATGGTGACCAGCGAGCTGAGATAAGGGGGGACTTTACCTAGCAGGGTCTTGTAGATGACCTGGAGCCAGTGGGTTTGGCGACGAGTATGAAGCGAGGGCCAGCCAACGAGAGTGTACAGGTCGCAGTGGTGGGTAGTATATGGGGCTTTGGTGACAAAACGGATGGCACTACTCAATAAATTAGACTGCATCTAATTTATTGAGTAGGGTATTGGAGGCTATTTTGTAAATGACATCGCCGAAGTCGAGGATCGGTAGGATGGTCAGTTTTACAAGGGTATGTTTGGCAGCATGAGTGAAGGATGCTTTGTTGCGAAATAGGAAGCCGATTCTAGATTTAACTTTGTATTGGAGATGTTTGATGTGAGTCTGGAAGGAGAGTTTACAGTCTAACCAGACACCTAGGTATTTGTATTTGTCCACATATTCTAAGTCAGAACCGTCCAGAGTAGTGATGTTGGACGGGCGGGCAGGTGCAGGCGGCGATCGGTTGAAGAGCATGCATTTAGTTTTACTTGTATTTAAGAGCAATTGGAGGCCACGGAAGGAGAGTTGTATGGCATTGAAGCTCGTCTGGAGGGTTGTTATCACAGTGTCCAAAGAAGGGCCATAAGTATACAGAATGGTGTAGTCTGCGTAGAGGTGGATCAGAGACTCACCAGCAGCAAGAGCGACATCATTGATGTATACAGAGAAGAGAGTCGGTCCAAGAATTGAACCCTGTGGCACCCCCATAGAGACTGCCAGAGGCCCGGACAACAGGCCCTCCGATTTGACACACTGAACTCTATCAGAGAAGTAGTTGGTGAACCAGGCGAGGCAATCATTTGAGAAACCAAGGCTGTCGAGTCTGCCGATGAGGATGTGGTGATTGACAGAGTCGAAAGCCTTGGCCAGGTCAATGAATACGGCTGCACAGTATTGTTTCTTATCGATGGCGGTTAGGATATCGTTTAGGACCTTGAGCGTGGCTGAGGTGCACCCATGACCAGCTCTAAAACCAGATTGCATAGCAGAGAAGGTATGGTGGAATTCGAAATGGTCGGTAATCTGTTTGTTGACTTGGCTTTCGAAGACCTTAGAAAGGCAGGGTAGGATAGATATAGGTCTGTAGCAGTTTGGATCAAGAGTGTCCCACCCGTTGAAGAGGGGGATGACCGCAGCTGCTTTCCAATCTTTGGGAATCTCAGACGACACGAAAGAGAGTTTGAACAGGCTAGTAATAGGGGTTGCAACAATTTCGGCAGATCATTTTAGAAAGAAAGGGTCCAGATTGTCTAGCCCGGCTGATTTGTAGGGGTCCAGATTTTGCAGCTCTTTCAGAACATCAGCTGACTGGATTTGGGAGAAGGAGAAATGGGAAAGGCTTGGGCGAGTTGCTGTGGGGGGTGCAGTGCTGTTGACCGGGGTAGGGGTAGCCAGGTGGAAAGCACGGCCAGCCGTAGAAAAATGCTTATTGAGATTCTCAATTACAGTGGATTTATCGGTGGTGACAGTGTTTCCTGTCCTCAGCGCAGTGGGCAGCTGGGAGGAGGTGTTCTTATTCTCCATGGACTTTACAGTGTCCCAGAACTTTTTTGAGTTTGTGTTGCAGGAAGCAAATTTCTGCTTGAAAAAGCTAGCCTTGGCTTTTCTAACTGCCTGTGTATATTGGTTTCTAGCTTCCCAGAAAAGTTGCATATCACGGGGGCTGTTCGATGCTAATGCAGAACGCCATAGGATGTTTTTCTGTTGGTTAAGGGCAGTCAGGTCTGGAGAGAACCAAGGGCTATATCTGTTCCTGGTTCTACATTTCTTGAATGGGGCATGCTTATTTAGATGGTGAGGAAGGCATTTAAAAAAAATAACCAGGCATCCTCTACTGACGGGATGAGATCAATATCCTTCCAGGATACCCCGGCCAGGTCGATTAGAAAGGCCTGCTCGCTGAAGTGTTTCAGGGAGCGTTTGACAGTGATGAGTGGAGGTCGTTTGACCTCTGACCCATTACGGATGCAGGCAATGAGGCAGTGATCRCTGAGATCTTGGTTGAAAACAGCAGAGGTGTATTTAGAGGGCAAGTTGGTTAGGATGATATCTATGAGGGTGCCCGTGTTTACGGCTTTGGGGTGGTACCTGGTAGGTTCATTGATAATTTGTGTGAGATTGAGGGCATCAAGTTTAGATTGTAGGATGGCTGGGGTGTTAAGCATGTTCCAGTTTAGGTCGCCTAGCTACACGAGCTCTGAAGATAGATGGGGGGCAATCAGTTCACATATGGTGTCCAGAGCACAGCTGGGGGCAGAGGGTGGTCTATAGCAGGCCGGCAACGGTGAGAGACTTGTTGTTAGAGAGGTGGATTTTTAAAAGTAGAAGTTCAAATTGCTTGGGTACAGACCTGGATAGTAGGACAGAACTCTGCAGGCTATCTTTGCAGTAGATTGCAACACCGCCCCCTTTGGCCGTTCTATCTTGTCTGAAAATGTTGTAGTAAGGAATGGAGATTTCAGAATTTTTGGTGGTCTTCCTAAGCCAGGATTCAGACACGGCTAGAACATCCGGGTTGGCAGAGTGTGCTAAAGCAGTGAATAAAACAAACTTAGGGAGGAGGCTTCTAATGTTAACATGCATGAAACCAAGGCTATTACGTTTACAGAAGTCATCAAAAGAGAGCGCCTGGGGAATAGGAGTGGAGCTAGGCACTGCAGGGCCTKGATTCACCTCTACATCACCAGAGGAACAGAGGAGGAGTAGGATAAGGGTACGGCTAAAAGCTATGAGAATTGGTCGTCTAGAACGTCYRGAACAGAGWGTAAAAGGARGTTTCTGGGGGCRATAAAATAGCTTCAAGGWATAATGTACAGACAAAGGTATGGTAGGATGTGAATACAGTGGAGGTAAACCTAGGTATTGAGTGATGATGAGAGAGATATTGTCTCTAGAAACATCATTGAAACCAGGTGATGTCATCGCATGTGTGGGTGGTGGAACTGAAAGGTTGGATAAGGTATAATGAGCAGGGCTAGAGGCTCTACAGTGAAATAAGCCAATAAACACTAATCAGCACAGCAATGGACAAGGCATATTGACMTTAATAATCTTGAAGCTAGGGGGCAGAATTTTTATGTTTGGAAAAATAACGTTCCCAATGTAAGCTGCCTATTTCTCAGGTCCAGATGCTAGAATATGCACATAATTGACAGAGTAGGATAGAAAACACTCTAAAGTTTCCAAAACCGTCAAAATATTGTCTGTGAGTATAACAGAACTGATTTTGCAGGCGAAAACCTAAGGAAATCCAACCCGGAAGTGCCTCTTATTTTGAAAAATCACTGTTCCATTGCCTGCCTTTCGTCCATTTAAAGGGATATCAACCAGATTCCTTTTCCTATGGCTTCCACAGGGTGTGAACAGTCTTTAGACATAGTTTCAAGCTTTTATTCTGAAAAAGTGGATAGCTGAATGTCCTTCCATTAGTTCATGCACGCGACACTGGTAGCTAAACATTTTCTTTCTCTCTTGTATTGAATAGTTTACAGTCCGGTTGAAATATTATCGATAATTTATGTTAAAAACAACCTGAAGATTGATTATTAAAAACGTTTGACATGTTTCTACGAACTTTACGGATACTATTTGGAATTTTCGTCAACCCTTGATGACGATTGCTTTCGCTGTAAAGCATATTTTCTAAATCTGACACGACAGGTGGATTAACAACAAGCTAAGCTGTGTTTTGCTATATTGCACTTGTGATTTCATGAATACAAATATTTTTAGCAAATGTTTTTGAATTTGGCGCTCTGCAATTCAGCGGTTGTTGATGAAAATGATCCCGCTAAAGGGATCCGTGCGTCAAGAAGTTTTAAGGACAGGCATGCTTAGTCGAGTGATCATAAGGGTCCAGTGAGTAGTGAGGTTGGTTGGGGTAACGGTGATTCAGACAGCTAGCTGGGCCATCGGTAGCAAGCTAGCATAGGATGGAGGTCTGTTTTTAGCCACCTCGTGCGTTTCCGACGGTAGATTAGTGGGGTTCTGTGTGGTAGAGGGGATCAATCCAGTTGGCAAAATAGATATAGTTATAGTGACCCAAGAAAAATTGTCCGATACACCTATTCAGATAGCAGCCGATAAGACAGCTAACGATTAGCGGGCCGCAGATGAGCGTTCAGGTAACGTTGCGATGGAGTGGCCAGTTGGATAATTCCCTCGGGCAGATAACGTCGGTAGTCCAGTCGTGAAGGCCCGGTGGGGCTCCGCATCGGCAGTAAAACGGGTCCGGATAGGTGATTGTAGCCCAGGAGTGGCTGATGGAACTCTTCAGCTGGCTAGCTCCGGAATAATTGATGTTTGCTCCGGGATCGACGTAAGCCAATAATCACACGGCTAGCAGCTAGCTAGCTGCGAGATCCAGGTGTAAATGTCCAGAGCTTGCGGTTGAAATCCGGGGATATGGAGAGAAAAATAGGTCCGGTATGTTCTGGTCTGAGTTGTACAAAACTGGCGATAGCTTTTCGAGCTAAAGGATAGCTGATGACCACAAACCGTGATTAGCTGAATACTAACGTTAGCAAGTAAACTGGCTAGCTTCTGGTTAGCTTCTGGTTAGCTTCTATTGTGGAGTTCAGATTTGAGGTAAATAATACCTTTTTTTATTGGTGAGGCGGGTTGCAGGAGAGTGTTTTGAAGTTGAGTTTTTGGAAAATAAAATTTGTAAAAGATATGCGAAGAAAGATGTAAATATATATATAACGTTACACGGGACACGACAAGACGAGGACAAAGGACGTCTGACTGCTATGCCATCTTGGAATAGTATGTCAAAGTTAGCTCACGCAATCCTATCTAATTATCCCAAATGTTTTCAATGTTTTTTTCTATTACCAATTTTGAGTACTTGACAGCAATGACACAAGGTATCATGCCCGTTGTCATAAGCTGATGTCAGCTCTTATGATTGTTCATGATATCTGTTATGTCATTACTATGACATTGTAATGCAGGCCTTATGGCACGGGTATGTCTAGATGGGCGTCTGCTCTTACCTTGAACCATTGGATGTGTGCTGTGGGGTCTAGACCGAGGACATCCTGCTGTCTGCAGAACACCACTTCACTCATCCCCTGGGATACAGCCCTGTTCTCAGCTGGGACAGGACAGGGCCCAGGGTCCACAGACAACACAAACTTCATCTCCCACGATCCATTGGGGTACCTGTGTCATAACACACATGAACATATGACCAGCGCTCTCCATTTACTATTGAAACAATAATGTTGAGAATTATTAATGTGAGACATTAATACATTTAGGATCTGGAAAGTGAAGACTGATTCATACCAATCATCCTGATTCAATCTGTGTGCGATATTGGAATTATCTCCAAACATTCTTGAAATCACTTTAGGAACTAAAATATCTGATATGCTTTAACAAAGTCATTTTCTCAACTACATACAGTAACCTAGAGAGGTTTCTTACTTGCTCTCACAAGTGTAGTGTCCGTTATGGGAGGTGTCGGTTGGTAGAAACCACAGAACCTCCCCTCTGACCTCCACCCCAGAGGTCATGTTAAGGGTCTGGTTCCCCCCTCTACTCCAGGTCACAGTGGTTCGGTCCTCAGTGTCATCGTCATCACTACACTTCAGCTGGACGAAGTGACCTGCACTGATGTGGTGGACCTCTACGGCCCCCTGGTGTTCTGGATGACACAATGAAGAGGTTGTTGTTACTGGTTTATGTCAACTCAATACGACCATCAATTCCCTCAGGGGCAATTTAGAAGGAGGAGGACAGGAGTACTTAAAACAGTATAGGCTTGAGGTCTAGCACTATATGACTAGCTGAAAAAACTGGAACCCGATGGCCAGTCAGCTGCAACCCACAAACCATCAGCTGTGACCCTCCAGTGGGTCCTGACCAAATCCCCGTTAGCTACTACTCTTCATCAGTGGCTATCTATGCTAGAGCAAATCTATATTGAGCATTGACAGTAAAATACCAATGTAGAGCACTTTTCAAGGCACCCCAAGCAGGAAATGAAACTGCTGCTGTTACACTTTAAGAGGTTGCTTGACCTTATTGTTTGCAATATCCGTCTACATGCATAAAAAGAAGGGCAAACCAATCAGCCTTTCTTCTGACGCACATTTCAGATTTTGACCCCATTTAGGGAGACAGGATGTATAGAAGAAGACAAACATTTAAGAGAGCCTTTCAAAACTCAACAGTGAGGGGGGAAGAGGAGAGGGGGGTAGAGAGAGAAAGAAAGACAGCATAATACCACCTGTCTCCCATGACAGAAACAGTCAAATCAAACATATTACACCATTTTACACACCTAAATTAAAGCCCCACCTTTGAAAATTTTAATAAAGCCTTGAAAAATTAAATAATTTATGTACAAGTTACTGATAAGAGCTTTTTATTACCTTTTATTTAACTAGGCAAGTCATTTAAGAACAAATTATTATTTACAATGATGGCCTAACCCAGCCATTTGTGCACCACCCTATGGGACTCCCAATCACAGCCAGATGTGATGCAGCTTGGATTTGAACCAGGGACTGCAGTGCCGCTTCTTGCACTGAGATGCAGTGCCTTAGAGTGCTACACCACTCGGGAGCCTGAGTGCTTAATAACAGTGGTGTAATGTAACTGGGTAAAAATACTTTGAGGTACAACTTAAGTCGTTTTATGGGTATCTGTACTTCTTTTGGGCAACCTTTAATTTTACTCCACTACATTCCTAAAGAAAATATGTACTTTTTACTCACATATCTTTTCCCTGACACCCAAAAGTACTCGTTACATTTCAAGTTCTTAGCAAGACAGGATTCACTCACTTTCCAATTCACACACTTATCAAGAGAACGTACACCGAGGTCATCACTTCTGCCTTTGATTTGATCAGTAAACACATGCTTCGTTTGTAAATGTCTGAGTATGCCACTGGCTATCCATAAATAAAATAGGAAATTAAATCTGGTTTGCGTAATATAAGGACTTTGAAAGGATTTACTTTTACTTTTGATACTTAAGTGTATTTAAAACCAAATACTTTTAGACTTTCTCAAGTAAGCCTAGTATTTTACTGGGTGACTTTCACTTTTACTTGGGTCATTTTCTACTAAGGTATCTATAGTTTTACGCAAGTATGACAATTGGGTACTTTTTCCACTACTGCTTAATAAGTGAACATAGGGAACACTATATAGCCATACCTTATTTTGGATGCTAGGGCTTTTACAAAGCATAATACAGATCATAGCAAGCAACAGTTGGTTAAGGATAAACCATTAGAATGATCCTACATGAAAAAAATACTATAGGTCTAAATACTGTAGTATTACTATATTTTTATACTATACTTTCACTGCAGTGATTTTGTGCACTTTACTGTAGTGTTTTTGTGGACATGACTATAGTATTCACTGTAGTGTTTTTGCGAACATAACTGTAGTATACTGTAGTATTTACTGAAGTGTTTTTGCGGACATGACTGTAGAATATTAGTGTTCACTGTGGTGTTTTTGCGGACTTTACTGTAGTATTCACTGTAGTGTTTTTGAGGACATGACTGTAGTATAATATAATAGTGGTTCCCAACCAGGGGTACTAGGATGGTGCTTGGCCTATCCACAGGGGGTACTTGAGAAGACACATGAGACCATAGGCCTACTGCTAAAATGCACAAGGGGGTACTTCAGGGGTACTCCGGACAGAGCAACATTCAGTTGGTGGTACAATAACTGAAAAGGGTTGGGAACCACTGTACTGTAGTAATTGCTGTAGTGTTTTTGCGAACATGACTGTAGTATATTATAGTATTCACTAACATTTTTGAAGACATGATTGCAGTTTACTATATTATTCATTGTAGTGTTTTTGCTGACTTTACTTTTTTCAAGTTACTCACAATGTTCCCTAAAAAAAGTTAAAATTGAACTAAGTATTTGGTCTCCACAACTGTTTATTTCACTATTAATATTACAGAACCTTTGTTTTTGATTCAGAACTTAATATATCCATTTAAATCAGAAAATTAACAAATGGCATTGACAAAATTGACACCCTAGACTTAATATTTGGTAGCACATCCTTTGGTCAAGATAACTGCAATCCAGCGCTTCCTATAGCCATTGATGAGTTTCCTGCACCTCTGTACTGGTAGTTTGGCCCACTTCTCTTGTGCAAACTGCTGCAGTTCTCCCAGATTTGAAGAGTGCCTTCTCCACATGTTTTCAATGGGATTTAGATCTGGACTCATTGCTGGCCACTTCAGAACAGTCCAGCATTTTGTCTTGAACCTTTGGTGGGTGTGTTTGGGCTCATTGTCATGCTGGAAGACCCATGACATTTGATGGAGACCCAGCTTTCTGACACTTGGTCTGACATTGCACTCCACAATGCCTCCAAAATGCCTTGGTATTCTCCTGATTTCATGATGCCAGCAAAGCAATTTCAAAACATCACTGAACCTCCTGCATGTTTGACTATAGGGAAGGTGGTATTTTCTTTGAAGGATTAATATTGTTTTTTGTAAACATAGAGATGGTGTGCTTTACCATAAAGCTCTAATTTGGTCTCAGTCCACAGGACATTCTCCCAGAAGGATTTTGGCATGTTCAGGTGTTTTGGCAAATTGCAGTTGGGCTTTCTTATGTCTTTCTCTCAGCAGTGGGGACCTCCTGGGTCTCCTACCATATAACTCCCTTTCATTGAGTTGGTTACGGATGGTGCGAGTTGAAACTGTTGTACATTGTGTCTGAAGGTCAGCTTGAATCTGGGTGTCAGTTGACCGAGATGCTTCTCCGCCATTCAAACAATCCTTTGCTGCAATCTTCCATCAACTTCTCTTGCTGCCACATCCAGGGAGGTTGGTTACAGTGGCATGGGCCAACATTACATACAGTGGAAACAGGAAAAGCAAGGTCTCTGTAGACTTGAGATTGTCCACGCTTGGCTACAACCTTGTGTCGGACCTCCTCAGATAATTCTCTGGTTTTCTTTCTTTTTTCCATGCTCATTGCGATACACACAGTAACACAAAACAGGAGAATGATTCCTTTTCTCTATTCAAAATGGTTGAATTAGTGAGCTCAATTCCAAAGTAAAGTGTTGTGTTTTTGCAGACTTTACCGTAGTAATAACTGTAGTGTTTTTTGCAGACATGACTGTAGTATTTGCTGAAGTGTTTTTGCAGACATGACTGTAGTATTTGCTGAAGTGTTTTTTGCAGACATGACTGTAGTATTTGCTGAAGTGTTTTTGCGGACATGACTGTAGTATTTGCTGAAGTGTTTTTGCAGACATGACTGTAGTATTTGCTGAAGTGTTTTTTGCAGACATGACTGTAGTATTTGCTGAAGTGTTTTTTGCAGACATGACTGTGGTATTTGCTGAAGTGTTTTTGCGGACATGACTGTAGTAACACCTGCTAACACAGGTGTGTGACAGGCCGCCTATTAAGTTGGGTCAACAGTTCTGAGCAATGGGACAGACCAGACAACACCTTAGCAAAAATATAAACATTTGATTACAACTGTAACATCTAAACGTAAGACAGGTTCAAGGCCCATTAAAGGGAAACTGTAGAGGCAGGTACTGGAGGGCGCTGCCAATAAAATGCCTGGACCTCAAACCAGCAAAGCCTCTCCAAACAAACTGAATGAAACCAAAAGGACATTATTGCAGTGGCTTTACATAATGAACATCTCGAATATTGTGACATGAATAAACTCACTGATGGTCAAACAGCACATACCATTATGAACAATCGACCACACCTCAAACATTTCTTCAAGACAGCATGGTCACAAAATGGTTGCTCACAGAAATAAAACAGCAACGACGCCATACAGTCTACACACACACACACACACACACACACACACACACACACACACACACACACACACACACACACACATATTTTAGTCCCAGTAACCGCTCTGCCGAATCCACAATAATGTTCTTCTTCCTGGAATTTCCCTCCACTTTATCTGTGACATTGATCACCATTGCCATAAAAATCACAATCTTTACACTTAACATCCCTGGATCCTGCTGGAAAGAAGCCAACTCTGCCAACATTTCAGTTGAAGGCATTCAGTTGTACAACTGACTAGGTATCCCCCTTTCCATTGTATACATTTCCTGCATGTTCTCCCCTAAAATTTGGTTCCTAGCCTGTCACACAATATTGCTCAGATACAAGATTGTGGTGATGCCCATCTACTGTGGGACTCCAGTTAGAGTGCAGAGATGCAGTTAAGTTTAAGAGCCTTTACAGATTCAGATAATGGAGATGATACATGGCAGGGAATGATTGAAAGTTGTTGATGTTAGACTTATTGAGAATTCGTTGGCTTTGTATGGAGTATGGATTATCTAAAAAGTAGACAGAGAGGTGCAAATAATAACTGTCAATAACAGCAATGAACATACATAATTAAATTGTCTGTTAATGACAATAATCAATGCATATAAATGGGTAAAGGTAAAGCTATGCATAAATATAGCAGGAGTTAACAATAAATGGCCAGAAAGGGGGTGCAATAGCATGCGGCATGGTAGGCCGAAGCTGTATCAATGGCTACATAGCAGAACATGGCAAACAAACAAACAATATAAAGCTAACAAAACTACTTTGACCCGATCTGCTCCTGCACCATGCCAACAACCTGGGAGGACAGGCCACCACCACACAACACAAACTAACTCTTCTGAAGTCAAATCTTGTATACCCAAATACTTCCCTGCAGCTGCCACCAAAACATCTATTTTCTGAGATTTACATTCCATTTCTGCGGTACAGTAGATAACCATTACTAAAAATGCTAAAACGCATATATCACTCATTTGCTTATCCCTCAGTGCTGGCACAGATCTACTACTCACAGGGATCCTCTCAGGATCCCTCACCTTTGACCCATCCTCCTCTACTTTCTTCACTGCCTCAGCATACGACACCTCCTGCACTACTCCGACTCTAGCCTCCTCAGCCAACCACTCTCACACCTGACACTTCCAATCCACAGCAACATGGGCACCCTTACAGTTGACACACAATTTTATCCACCGAAACTACACAATCCTCTATCTCATACCCTCCTGCACACTTCCCACACTTCCCATCTTGGAATCTCCCTCCTACAAACTGCTGCGACATGACCATAAACGTTGCACCGGAAACAGTGCAGTGGATTAGTCCCAAAAGCTCTAAAAGGATAACTGATATATCCTAACATGACTTTGTCGGGTAAAGACTCACAAACACCTGGAATCTTCAACTTCAATTGCTCCACCTCCACACTTAACGATACACCAGAAATGACTAATTTTAATGGCACCCTGTTCCTAAGAGCAAAACAAGAAATAGATCTTGACTCAAGTTGCGTGAAACGGAGCGCCCGCGTCCTCAAGTCCAGTATAGGTTACCTTCACTGATTCACTTGCACCCAACTCCTTTCCCACCCACCTTGAAACCACAAATGGATCCACCGAAAGGCAAAGATCCACATCCTCCAAAAAATGTCACTCCTACTGGACCAAATTCTTCTTTATCATTTCCATTGATACTAGGCTCGGGTTCCAAGATCTTCACCACAACTTAAACCTCACTTAACTCGCCCTCATTCACTTCCATTTCACCTCTAGAACTCAGTCTGGCGCTTGGCTCACTCTGTTTGCACTTGACATCAATCTACTTCGACACCCCATCTCCATTTTTATCTCCATTTATCAGTTGATCCACCCTCACCACTACTCCAGTAATCACTAATTTCTTTTTTGTATTATTGTATTTAGGTTTTTAGACAATACACAAATATAATAAAGAAATATATCCTTTCAATGGCACCCTGTTCCTGAGAGCAAAGCAAGTAACAGGTATTTTCCCCAGTCTTATGGCGTGGAGCACCCGCTCCTTCTGGGTGGAAGGAACACAAAAAATAATCACAAGTCCACTTCGGGTTACCTTCACCGATTCAACAGTAAACAACTCCTTTTTCACCCAGCCATACCTCATATGGGTCAGCCAAAAGGCAGGAGTCCACTTTCTCTGGTCTGATGGAATCAAGATTGAACTCTTTGGCCTGAATGCCAAGCGTCACGTCTGGCACCATCCCTACGGTGAAGCATGGAGTGGCAGCATCATGCTGGGGGGATGTTTTTCAGCGGAAGGGACTGGGAGATAAATCAGGATTGAGGGAATGATGAATGGAGCAAAGTGCAGAGAGATCCTTGATGAAAAACTACTCCAGAGCGCTCAGGACCTCAGACTGGGGCGATGGTTCACCTTCCAACAGGACAACGACCCTAAGCACACACACAAGACAACGCAGGAGTGGCTTTCTGACAAGTTTCTGAATGTTCGTGAGTGGCCCAGCCAGATCCTAGGCCTTAACCCGATCGAACGTGTCATGTTTTGTCATTGATTATCATGTCTTGTCCCTGTGCTTCCCTCTGCTGGTCTTATTAGGTTCTTTCTCTTTCTCTCTCTCTCTCCTCCTCCCTCTCTCCCTCTCCCGCTCTCTCTCTCTCTATCGTTCCGTTCCTGCTCCCAGCGGTTTCTCTTTCTCCTGTCGTCCTCGTTTGCTCTCTCGCACCGGTCCCCTATTTCGCTGTGCGACGAGAGTGCGTGTTTCGCTGCGTCGTTAGGGTGCGTCAGCGGTTTCTCATTCTCCTAACGACCTCATTTACTCTTTCACACCTGTCCCCTATTTTGCCCTCTGATTAGAGTCCCTATTTCTCCCTCTGTTTTCCGCTTCTGTCC